>NC_012871.2:46529149-46735389 GCF_000003195.3 Sorghum bicolor
GTCTGAATCTGATTTATGTTGACAACACCCCTCCATCGGTCAGCAGGAGTGGCAAGCCGATTGACCTATTCCCATCAGGTCCAATCTCTTCAATCGTCAACAACGCTCCCACCCTGGCCGCCATCATGCATCGAGGTGTACGCCTCAAGAAAGTTACCACCAGGAGGACTCAGATATCTCCATTGGTAGCTGCCTCCACCTTGGCACAGGTGTTCAAGGTACACTTTCAATTTTTATACCGATCTCATTCTTATATCTGTTGCGCTTGTACTCACGAATCTTCCTTTCTGTATCAGCATACCAGTGCATCGGCAAGGACCAAAAGAAAAGGTGCCAATGCCCCCTAGTCCAGCCAGCAGAAGAGAAAAGGTGCCAAGAGTACCAGAGCACAAACAAAGCGCCAGAGAGTGGCAACTCCCCCTCCTCCTCTGGTATCTCCAATTCTGGTGGAATCCTCTCCTTCTTCTCTAGAAACACAGACTCAGCAAGTATCATCTCCCCCTCAACCACAATAAGCACCACAAACGGAAGAACCCCGACTAGAAGAGCTCCAACCAGAGGTACCTCAGCCAGAAGACACATCGGCTGATATAGGTGAGCATACTACCGATCCAGCAGGATCAATCATAGCATTGGTAGTTTCTTCAATCCAGACAAGTACTGCACCTCCTCAAGGTAATATCTTTACGAAGTTGTTGCCGATAATTCCACTTTTCTGTTCTCATAATTCCACCTACCAATTTTTAGCTGACATAGTCCCATTGGCAACCCCGGCCGATCAGCCTGTAGTACCACCGGCATGTTCCAGTCAAAGGCGAGAGATTGCCTTGAAGCAAGTAAGCCATCCAATCTCCATCAGTATTATTTGCTGATGCTTTGACCATAGAATGACTCACTTTGTTTTCTTTTCTAGGAACATGATTCTCCCGACAGCCTATTCTCCTTTGCCATTGATATCTCCGAAGACGAAGGTGAGGAAGCAAGTTCCTCCTGGGCAGTTGGGATTACATCGCCAGAGATCAGGGCAAAGTTGGAAGAACTGTCGGCTCTCCTCCATCAAGACACAGCTCAACTGTTCAACGACTCCGACCCGGCCAAGGCTTTGTTCAAGACCCTCAGAGGCCAGATTCCTGCCGATGCCGAAGAAATTCTCTTTCAGGCTGCGCACCTAGAAAGCCGCCAGTTGCAATACCAGAAAGCTGCCCAACGTCTCGCCGATAGAGCCGCTCATGCCCAACTGTCTGAAGAAATGATGAAAGTGAAGCTCCTTGCAGATGAGAAGCACAAGAACATCGGCATCTTACGGTCTTCAGGAGATACATTGAAGCAGAAGATTTCTGATCTATCGGCGAAAAGAGAAGCCCTGTTGGCAGAACTCAAGCAAGTAGAGGATGCCCTATCCCAAGCCCGACAGGAAAAGAGTCAACTGCCAGAGACAATCAAGCTCCTTGAGCAAGAGCGAAATATCCATGGTCGCAAGGCACTGCTGCTAGAAAAGAAGCTGAAGCAGGTGGAAGGCTCTGCCGATGACGACATGAAGGAGATAGAGGAAGCCAACCAGATTCGTCTGCGCGCCATATCGGCGATCCAGGCGCTATTGAACACATGAGCCCTTCATCGGCAATGCATCCTTACCTCCCCTGCTTTTGAGCTTTCCTGACGTTTAGTCTAGTCGATAGGACTGTTATCGGCATCTCTTGAAACATTAAGTCCGGCCTCAGACACATTTTGATCCAGCCGATAGGAGTGTTATCGGCATTTAAACTTTTATGCATCGACCTATATACTTGGGTAGTACTTTTTCAGATATTTTCCATTTAACGCCCTGGGAAATTCGACCCCTTCGAGGGTTTCTAAGATATAAGCGTTACCAGGAGTCGATCGACTTATCCGATAGGGGCCCTCCGATTTGGGAGACCACTTCCCAAATTTTGAACTCTTAGTCCCGATTGGTAGGATCAATTTCCACACTAAGTCTCCATTGGCAAACTCCTTGGCCTTCACTTTCTTATCATACCACCAGGCAATCCTCTTCTTATTCTCTTCTATACTCATCAAGGCTTTCAGCCGATGTCCTGCTAGATCATCCAACTCGTCTGTCATCAAAGTAGCATAATCATCAGCAGCCAATTGATCTTGAAAAGATATTCGCCTAGACCCAGCCTTAATTTCCCAAGGTAGCACCGCATCATGCCCATACACCAATTGATAAGGTGAAACTTTGGTCGATCCATGACAAGCCATCCGGTATGACCACAAGGCTCCGTTCAACAACGTATGCCACCTCCTAGGATTCTTCTCAATCTTTCGCTTGATGAGCTTGATAATACCTTTGTCAGATGCCTCGGCCTGCCCATTAGCTTGTGCATAATAGGGAGAAGAATTTAACACTTTAATTCCCATACCGATTGCAAATTCATCAAATTCCCCGGACGTGAACATAGTGCCCTGATCTGTAGTAATCGTCTGAGGAATTCCAAATCGGTAAATGATGTGCTCTTTCATAAAATCAATCATATTGGCCGATGTGACTTTCTTCAAAGGAATAGCTTCAACCCATTTGGTGAAATAATCGGTGGCAACTAGAATAAACTTATGCCCTTTGCTAGATGGTGGATAAATCTGGCCGATCAAATCAATAGCCCATCCTCGGAACGGCCAAGGCTTTATAATTGGATTCATAGCCGATGCAGGCGCCCTTTGAATATTACCAAACTTTTGACATCCTTGACACTCTTTGAAATACTTAAAGCAATCCTCAAGTATAGTTGGCCAATAATATCCATTCCTCTTAATCATCCACTTGATCTTAAAAGCCGACTGATGTGCTCCACATACCCCTTCATGGATTTCTCCCATCAAACTCTTAGCTTCATCATCACCTAAGCATCGGAGAAGAATCCCATCTATAGTTCGATAATACAATTCATCTTCGAGGAGCACATACTTGGTGGCTTGAAACTGAATCCGTCTTTCAACTTTCCTAGATGGATCCCTTAAATAGTCAACGATTTCTTTTCTCCAATCATCGGCACCGATCGCCGTTATTGCATTAATCATAGGCTGATATCCTGAGGCATGCTGAGCCAACCGATTGGCTTCTTCATTATGCAATCGAGGAATATGCTCTAATCGGAAATCTTTGAATTCCTTCAACAGCTGCATACTCCTTTCGTAATAAGTTATGAGAACTTCACTTCGGCATTCATAGCTTCCAGCCAATTGATTTATAACTAGCATAGAATCCCCGAAGACCTCAACAGCATCAGCATGAACTTCTCTTAATAACTCCAATCCTTTTATTAAAGCTTGATACTCAGCCTGATTATTCGTTGACGTGGTGACAATCGGCAAGGAAAACTCATACTTCCTTCCCCGAGGGAAATTAATACTATGCCGATTCCTGCCCCCCGGTCACATGTGGATCCATCAAAGAAGAGCGTCCAAGGTACAACTTCCAAAGCCTCCATTGCACCACAATGTTGAGTTACAAAATCGGCCATAATCTGTCCCTTAACTGCCTTAGCCAATTCGTAACGCAGATCGAATTCCGACAGCGCCAAGATCCATTTATCGATCCTGCCACTCATAATCGGCATATACAGCATGTACCGGACCACATCATCCTTGCAAATGACAGTGCATTCGGCCGATAGCAAGTAGTGCCTTAACTTGATACAAGAGAAATACAGGCACAAGCATAGCTTCTCAATAGCCGAATACCTGGTCTCAGCATCAATCAACCTCCTGCTTAAGTAATAAATCACACGTTCCTTCCCTTCAAATTCTTGAATTAAAGCCGAACCGATGACCATCTCATCGGTAGATAAATACAATCTGAAGGGCTTCCCTTGCTGAGGTGGAATTAGAACCGGAGGATTCACTAAATAATTCTTGATTTCATCTAGAGCCAACTGCTGTTCTTTCCCCCAAACAAATTCTTGATCGGCCTTTAACTTAAGAAGAGGACTGAAAGCACGAATTTTACCAGACAAATTAGATATAAATCTTCTGATAAAATTTACCTTGCCGATCAAGAATTGGAGCTCAGTCTTATTGGTAGGGGCAACTATTTTGTTGATGGCTTCAATAGATCTTCGACTAATTTCAATTCCCCTTTGATGCACCATGAAACCAAGAAACTGTCCTGCCGATACACCAAATGCACACTTATTGGGATTCATTTTGAAACCATGCTTCCTTGTGCATTCCAATACCTTCCGTAGATCGGCAAGATGCTTTATGAAGTCTCCAGACTTAACCACCACATCATCGATATAAATCTCCACCAGCTTGCCGATGAACTCATGAAATATAAAATTCATGGCCCTTTGATAAGTAGCACCAGCATTTTTCAAACCAAAGGTCATGACTATCCATTCAAACAAACCGACATGACCAGGACATCTAAATGCAGTTTTTGGAATATCTTCCTCAGCCATGAATATTTGATTGTATCCTGCATTGCCATCCATAAAGCTGATAATCCGATGCCCAGCTGCAGCATCAACTAGCAAATCGGCAACTGGCATTGGGTAGCCATCCATCGGCGTAGCTTTATTAAGATTCCTAAAATCAATGCAGACTCGAAGCTTCCCGTTCTTCTTGTAAACTGAAACAACATTGGAAATCCACTCAGCATACCGACACTGCCGAATAAATTTGGCTTCAATAAGTTTAGTTATTTCGGCCTTGATGTCACGAAGAATATTAGGATTACATCGGCGAGCTGGCTGTTGATGTGGCCGAAATCCAGACTTGATAGGCAACCGATGTTCAACAATTGATCGGTCTAAACCAGGCATCTCAGTATAATCCCAAGCAAAGCAATCTTTATATTCTTTTAATAAATCGGTTAACTGCTGCTTACACTCAGAATCTAACTTAGCACTAATAAAATTAGGCCTAGGCTTGTCACCACTACCTGTATCTACTTCTACCAAATCATCGGCCGATGTGAATCCCTTGCCTAGCTTTCCATCATCGGCGAACCTATCCATTAAAAACCTTCATCAGAACCGACTGCTTGGATCGGTGGAATCTCGTAATCGGCAACCTTGAGAAAATCCTTTTCCCAAATTTCTTCTGAAATACACCTAGTCCTTTCATAGGTGTCTGCTTCCGCCGACGCAATAACATATGAAGAGTCTCCTGGGACAATTTCAATCTTGTCACCTACCCACTGGACCAAGCACTGGTGCATCGTAGACGGGATGCAACAATTGGCATGAATCCAATCTCTCCCTAGCAACAGATTGTAGGCACCTTTTCCACTGATCACGAAGAAGGTCGTCGGCAAGGTTTTGCTGCCGATGGTTAATTCTATGCAGACAGCTCCTTTAATTGGGGACACATTGCCCTCGAAGTCTTTGAGCATCATATCGGTCTTGGTCAGGTCCTGATCTCCTTTCCCAAGCTTCCGATACACTGCATACGGCATGATGTTGATAGCAGCCCCACCGTCAATTAAAATCTTGGTCATCGGATGACCATCAACCCTTCCTTTGGCAAACAGAGCCTTAAGATGTTGCCTTTCATCATCGGTAGGCTTCTCGAAGATAGCTGTCATCGGATCCAGAGCCAACTGAGACTATCCAGAGTTCTCCCCCTTGCTTAATTCTTCTCGCCTTTCGCGCTGCAGCCTTCTTTTCTGTGTCCTGGTCAATCCCTCTGGACACCATGGAGGAAGTTGCTGCAGCCTTACCGCTGGGCGACGATTTTCCCTTGACTCCATCCGATAAGTGTTGGCATCCCTGCAAAATATGAACTCATCGGGAACCCGTGCATTAGCCATTTCTTCAAGTTCTCCCTGGTTCCTAGGAAAATATTCAACACGATCCCCAAGCCTATCGTGCACACTGAGCCTGCCCCCCAGCCGATCATGAACGGATGCTCTCCCCCTAATTGGCCCATTAAATCGCCGATCATTATCACGATAGTACCGATCGGACCTGTCATACCGGTCATAACCGTTGCACTCAGGACAATCTCTGATAGTGGGAAGTTTGATATATTCCTCCCAACAATGAATGAAGAATGGGCAATTCCAGTGATCCCTATGCCGATTCCACTCCTGCCAGCGTCTTTCTTCTTCCCGACGATAGTCGTCCTGCTGGCGCCGATATCGATCCTCACGCTGTTGCCAAGTTTCCCGAGGCCTTCTGTGAGTTATTACGATACCAGATCGGGGAGGCCTTCCTGAGTCAGTTCTCTCCTGGATCAAGCCTTTTCCTTTTGCATCGGCAGTAGTGATTTGATGTTGAGGGTCTACCGATGCACTTCTTTCGGCTGCTTTCGATGTCAAGACTTTGGCCTTTCCCTTAGCGTCCAGCATGTTTGTTGGAAAAGGATGCTGATCAATCTTCATCGGCTTCTGAGTTTTGGAGCTGTCAAATTTGATCCTCCCAGATTCTATAGCCGATTGCAGCTGCTGTCTAAAAACTTTACACTCATTGGTGTCGTGAGAAGTTGCATTGTGCCACTTGCAATATTTCATCCTTTTCAATTCCTCAGCCGATGGGATCACATGATTAGGTGACAGCTTGATCTGACCTTCCTGAAGTAGAAAGTCAAATATCCTATCGGCTTTAGTGATGTCAAATGCAAACTTCTCTGTCTCTTTATGCCCAAAGGGGCAAGACATCGGCTTCTTATTCTTTACCCATTCTGCCAAACCGATGACTGGTTCCTCATCAGAATCTAAGCTTGCTGCCTCATCAACAAATGACACCTTTCTGTTCCATGACCTTTTGGGTTCAAAAGGCTTGATATCTTGATCAGAAATTCTCTGCACCAAATGACTTAAGCTCTCGAACTCATGAGATGCATACTTGTCCCTGATATGCGGCAACAAACCCTGGAAAGCCAAATCGGCTAGCTGCCGATCATCCAAAACCAGACTATAGCATTTGTTCTTGACCTCCCGTATCCTCTGCACAAAACTTTCAACCGATTCATCATTGCGTTGCCTTAATTTGACCAAATCGGTAATCTTCTTCTCATGGACCCCAGAAAAGAAGTATTTGTGGAATTGCTTCTCTAGATCGGCCCAAGTAATCACTGAGTTGGGAGGTAACGATATAAACCAGGTGAAAGCCGATCCAGACAATGACGACGAGAATAAGCGAACCCTTAACTCGTCCCTGTTAGCAGCTTCCCCGCACTGGATAATGAACCTGTTGACGTGCTCCAAGGTTGACGTGTCATCTTGCCCAGAAAACTTAGTAAAATCCGGTACCTTGTACCGATTTGGAAGCGGGATCAAATCATATGCGGGAGGATACGGTGTCCGATAAGAGTAAGTGTTGACTTTGGGCTTTATCCCAAATTGATCCCTCATTACTTCAGCAATCTTATCTGCCCAATAAGCATCGGCATCTTGCCGATGAGGTGGTTGCGGATCCGGCACCTGCTGGTAAGCCTCCACGTGTCTGTGCGGCGCACGATCTGCATGAAACATCGGGTTAATCATTTGGCCCCCAATCTGTGGACCACCAAGCTGTTGCCCGCCAATCTGCTGTCCGCCGACCTGCTGCCAAAATTCACCGGCTGGTTGGGCATTCCCTGATTCTGGAACCCGGGATAGATCTGGCCTTGCTGGAACCCTGTAGCCTGATGACTCTGTTGGGGTGTTTGCGGAAAGACTTGCTGCCCAAGCCATCCACTATTAGCATTCATCGGCATAGGTCCTGCCGATGACTGGTAATTCTACATTATCATTGAATTGACATACCCTGGTTGAGTCATAAACCTTTGTTACATCAGCATTGAGTCTGCCGATGCGTTAGGCATCTGGAACGTTGGAGCTTGAGAATTTCCAGTGTAAGGTCTTGCAGTAGTAGTTGTAGTATACTGTGGACTCTGGTTCATCGGCATATTGGGAGGTGCCGATGCCATAGGAGCCTTGCCTCTCATATTAGTTGCTTGAGATGTGCCAGGTGTCTTCAAGTATTCCATGGGCATACCAAAACCCCACTAGTTAGGAGGAGGGACCGGTCCTGACATTGCCGATGCCAATAGATCTGTGCTGAGCCTAATCTGCTCATCTGAAGTCGGTGGATTAGTTGTCATCGGCATAGATTGTGCATTAGTAACTCCCAACGTACTTGGAGGAACGGTAGTCTGTGCACCCGCAGCAGCTGTAGCAGCCGATGGAGCTGTGACCACCGGTGACCCTGGCTGATGATGAGAGGGGCCCACATAATCTGGTGGCAATTGTCCTTCTTTGAAAGTTCTAGCCACGGCATTGAAAACCGTATTGGACAGCACACCAGCTTGGTTGATCAAAGTGTTGACGGTACTTAAGTATCAAATTTAATTATCAAATAAACAAAGAAAAGGATCCAAATGAAATCAACATCTAGACTTAGGGTTTTATCTGACAGAATTCCATGAGTTTTGGTGTTTGTCTATTTCTACAGGGGGTTATCAGGAAATAAGGAAGAAAGGCCCACATGTCAAGATTACATAGAGATATCAATGCACCGCGCAATTTTCTACCATCTAGAAGACTCCAGAAGCCACGAGACCAAAGCGGAGGCGAAACGGGGCCAGGACCTGGGCGCCCGCCTAGTTCCCTTGGGCGCCCGCCCACCTGCCGAGCCCAATCGGGACTCTTTCTCTCGGGAGATCTCCACCGACCTATTGGATCAAGGAAAACATAGTACCACCTCGCCTATCGACCCAAAAACGCATAGAAGGGGAGGACTATATAAGGAGACCCCCCTGGCCCCTGGAGAAGACATGAAGAAATTATCATAGAGACTGAGGGGTGCCCTCGAAGGAAAACCTCTTCTCTAATTAATATTTCTTTTTAGGCTTAGCAACCAATGTAAGGTAGAAATAGATCTTCTAGTTTCTACTAGATTGAGAGAGATAGAGTGGAGGTGTAGATTGGAGGAAGCCCGGCCTGTCGGTGTCTACTCCAAGCTTGTACCTGCGGGATCAAGTTCTCCTAACCCGAAGCTTGCTCCTAAGATTCTTCAATATTTCGACTTCTAAATTCTAGTAAGTTCTTATTTTATTGTTCTTATGGTTTATGAGTTTACTTTAATCTCTTCGCGTAGAGTTTAGAGTAATCATTGCTGGCGTAAACGTGGTGTTTAGGCTGGGGTACTCATAGATATTCCCTGACTAGCTGGACCGTGGTAGTAGTGAGGAACGTGACAATTCCGAGTTACCTTTGTAGATCACATCTCGTTAGCAGGAAGGATAGGGTTTATAGGTGTGGGTTGAACATCCTTTGTGGTGTCTAGATTCCGTTAGCCTCCCCATTAGAACAGTAGATCATCCTTACCAAGGTTAGAAGGAGACTACGGTTGCAGTCTTCTCTATTTATCACTCACAACGAAAGACATTCTTTGTGCCTAAAGGGATAGTAGCAATAGATTTGGTTAGTCAGATGCACCCTTTCTCCCAGTGGTAAAAATATAAATACGATAACTATGGATAATCTCCCGGGTGAAATGCTCACCGATATCCGTGCGCTTGCGGATCAATTCCTTATTGCGTTCCCAAATATCAACAAGCATTTCTAGCGCCGTTGCCGGGGAGAAAGACGGTTTGCTGAGATAACTTTGAGTCTTGCTATTATCTTGTATTATACTTTTATACTTTTATTCTTTTATCTTTTTATCTTTATGGATAACTCAAATTCCATACCTATTATTAAATTCTTTGCACCTTCGGAGACCAGCCATAGACCATGGGAGTTAACACGTCCTGCCCCTAATTATGATCTGTGTCCGGAGTTGATTGCAATAGGTCAAAACCAACCCTTTTCTATAGCTGAGGTCCTATCTTTTAATCAAAAAGATAATGCACTTTTAGCTACACCTAGGGAATCTTTTAATCTTTCTATAAATTCTGGTTTAGACCTAGCCCTACAAGACCATGTTTTTCCTAGATATTTTCACATTGGTCTTAATCATATAACCTTTGGTAGAGTCTTTCTTTCTTTATCTATTAGTAAAGGAAGGTATGTCTTCATTCGTAGACATCCTTCTTGCACTAGTCTTCATAGAAAAATCTTAGAGATAGAGAAGGAATCATCTCCCAGACGAGGAAAGGAAGTTTCAATAGCTGATTTCCAAACATTTCAATCCCATAATTCGGCTATCCATCCCATCCTTGAGCTTAATAATTTCTACTATGCTCTTTCTCTTGAACCTCCTGATAATCCTATGAATCTCTCTAGACATCCCATGCATAAGAAGGAGGATCGAGAAGAGTAACATCAATGGCTAGAGGGCATTAAAAATCCATGTGCTATCACCATTGAATGGTTAGATAAAACAAACTTGAGAGACAATCGTAGAGGAATTTTAAGCATTCATGAAGAATCATCCTTGGAGTTTGAGAGAAACAACTGTGAGCATGGAAGTTATTTCATAAATACCTCACCCAGTCCTTGCTCATATAAAACATCTCTCCAATCAATTTGTCTCTCCATCCTTACCACATTTGAGATCTCCAACCCCCTCTTCCTCTTCATTTATAAAAACTTTAAAAGGGCGGTTGTCGATGCATATGTCTATAATAAATATTGCAGATCTCGTTGAGTTGATCTTGATATAGGTAGGTGTTGGAGAGGAAACCACTTCACCAACATAACTTGATGGTTTCCCAAGAACAAGCTTAGTGTCCTAAAACAAGCACTTATCAGATCATAACATGAACTTCTAATTATTTGCAACATTGCCTTGTGAGCATATAAAGATAATTGTAGAAATATTCCTTCGGATATTCTTGTCACTAACCTTTCCAGGATTGGAGCAAGAAGATCGGATGAATGACAAGCACAGGGTATGTCCAACCAACCATCACACAACATTGAATTAAATTCATCCAAACTTGAATTTTGTAAAATTCAAGCTTGGGGGAGTACTTTAAATAAAAAACATCTTTTGCCATGTTGCTACGTTGGTTGTCCTTACCTTTGAGACATGCTCAAATTGTTAAATACTAATTACACTACTTCATCTCCACTTAAGTAGATCTCTATAAATGCTCTCATGCTACCTTTATTTGCTTTAGTATATGTCTAGGTTTGGAATAGTTTCATTTATCTGTTAATTAAGCATGGTGCTTAGTTTAGGAATGATGATCTTACTTCCAAGGGATTTTAAATTAAGCATGGTGCTTAGGTTAAAATGCCCTTCTAAATCAAATTAGACATGGTGTCTAGGTTGATTTTTAAGCCGATAGTATGCTATAGTAGATATGGGATATTTTGTTGGACTAACCCCTGCAGGAAAACTTTCAATATCAACCTGGGAAGTCCTGAGATAAACTCGCATTGGAGATGAAGAAAGTGACACATGAAGTTTAACAATTTGCACAAGAAAGACGTAGCTCATAAGAGATGATTCATGAAGGGTGTCACAAACACGATGCACAACCGCAAAGAAAGGAAAGCTTCCACAAGGTGATACTGTACCATCACTCTTCAAGTAAGGTAACACCTTAAGGTACTTGACTATCGCTTTTATAAGCTTCTCCTTGGTTCTAGCATTCACATAAATAAAGAGACAAACATGTATGATTTATAACTCCAGATTAACCAACTCAATTAATTCAACATGTTTAGTCCTTTAATCTTTTTTCTTAGTACTACCTTCGTGATCCCACGCTCCTAAACATATAAGCTAATATGTTGCACATTCAATATTTGGAAGATATAAACAAAACATAAATATAGATAGATTATCTTTTCATTAGGTTGAGCCATCTGATCTGACAAATGTTTCAAATACTACACTCATGATCTTATTATCCATCAACTTTGTCTTGCTCACTATGCTTAAGGTTAGAGAAGAACAAATACACTTTTGGTTCTGTTGGTGTTTTCCACCAACAGAGCCCATGCACTTGATCTCTGCCTTGTCTCTATGAACAGGTACACTTCAAGCAAAACATGGAGGAGTTTTACAACTCCCAGACTCCACCAAGTGAAGGACCTAGATCTATGAGCACAAACACACTGAGCAAGATATTGCCAACACCATACTTTGAACTGCTGGGCAAAGAAGAACATGGGTGACACCTTATCAAGAGGTGCAGACGTCAAGGTCCACACCTAATCAAATGATGCACCTAAAGGATGAAGATGGTGGAAAGTCTTGTCCAGAAGACTTAAAACATTGGATCCTTGTCGGAAGAGGTCAACATCGTCGACTCAAGTCACCTTTCTTGATCAAGAAGGACGACCCTGGTGTTCCAAGCATCGAGTGCGCAATCAATGGATACTCTTTTCAGAAGACACTCTACGACACCGGATCTGACGACAACATAATGGCCGCAGTCACTTATCAGCTCCTGCATGGAACCATGCCCCTACAACCAATATATTCAGCTCCAGATGATTTTCAGGTCATTGACATGGGAGAAGACGAATATGATCCACCCACCATCCTTGGAAGACCGTTCCTCAACACTATCAAAGCAATCATCTACATTGGAACCAGAGAAGTCCACATGTACTTCCCCTCTGAGAAGGTACGCAACTATTTTACTGACCATAACTATATAGTTGAAGACTCTAAGCAGGTCAGGACAAGAAGACGATGCGACCGCAACCAGAGGAGGCAAATCATCAAGAACGGATGGGTAGACTACGAAGGAGAAGTGATAAGGACTGAAGACATACAGCTTGAACAGAAGTGTCCTGAGGAGACCGTAGCACCGAGTCAGGTGTAGAGGGAGAAGATAGTTATACACGGAGAGAGGCGCTGCCGGAATCACCGACTACGCCACCTAGCGAATCCCACGACGACTGAGAAAACAGAGAGTCCCGTTCGGAGGACATAAAAATACCGAACGCGTTGCCAAGAGGTAAACTTGGTAGTTACCCTTTCCTTTCAATTATTCAATTATAATTTGCTTAGTTAATCAGGTTCATGCTATCTTGAAAAGAAAATAAAAATGTTAAATAGTAAGCCCCATGTGAGTATGCTCATGGCATAAAACTATAAGTACATTCACTGTGGTGGCATAAAAAATAAAATAAATAAGTTTTCATCTTACAATAAAAAAATAATAAAATAATAAAAATAATAAAAATAATAATAAGTGTATGATCCTGCTAAATAAATAACATTTATTAAGGAAGCTCAACATGATGAAGGCTAGATATTTATGCTAACACTTAATTAATTCCACAAGCTTTGTTGTCTATTTGAGCTCCACAATTTAAGAATCAAGAAGACTAGCAGACGGAGGACATTCTAATCGCTGTCAGAATGCTGCTTACTTTCAAATACACCTCTGCCACCTGCTAGCTACATCAAGAGAAATTACGTCAAAATTCAGCTTGGGGGAGAGAACCCCCATTTATCTCGCTAAGTATTTCTACCTATCTTTATACTTATATAATGTTAGAATATTAAAATACATAAACTATGAAAAACCAAATAAATATTTTGTGCTTATATATATCTTTTGCTTAGTATGTTTAATAAATAAATAAAGTGGCTATGCTAATCTGAATCTTAATAATAAAACTCTAGCATGGATATGATGAATAGTTGCTCTGCCTAATTTGCAATTTTGAACTTCCCTCTCAAGTTTAGACATAACTGTTATAATTTAAAGCTTGCTCTAGATCTAAACTTGTGGGATGAAAACTTGATCTGAAATCTAAGTTGTTAACGGATATGATATGGGAAGGTTGAGCTGCTGTTTATCTGTTCCTAGAGATGCTAGAATTCTGGAGAATTTTATCTTTGAAAAATCATTAAAATATTGCATGATGAGTTCCTATATGATGAGAGTTTAAATTCCTACCACAGCCATATATATATGCTTGCTATACTTTGAGCCACACATTAACTATTTACTGCTTATGAGCATTGAGTGTGGTCAAGCTCTGTAGACCCTTAGGAACTTGTCATGTGGTTAAATCAAGATTCACTTGCACGTTCACTCACATATGCTACTTCTACTTCGGAAGTACCATCCACAGATATCCATCCATGTCTATCTCCAGAACCACCCAAAAATATTCTACTCCTAATCCAGGAGAGAATAGTCAAAAACATTTTCCTATCCCTGTTATTCCCTGTGAAATAAATGCTCCAAATATTTTGGTTACTACCACTTGCTATATTATCTCAAGAGATGAGTGCTCTAAAAAAAAGAGAAAGAAAGGAAAAATATATATATATAAACGAGGAAATAAAAAGGGGCAAGTGCCCGGAACCTCGAAAGAAAGAAAAAGTGAGACGAGAGGTAAAAATGGACAAGTGTCCAACAGTAGAATTAGGGGTACAAGATACCCACCTGAGAGGAAAGAAAAATATAGAGCATCTCATTCTCCCCAAAAAGGTTCAAAGTGCAAGAAAGGTATGTATCCCCTCAAAAGAGCAAAAGTAGAATTAGACTTTCACCATTGTTATCACCATCATCACCATACACCATTCATTCGCCACACATGCACATCTTGATTTGGCTTATTGATTTGTTTCTTTGGATCTATGGTTTGACTATACAATAAATGTCTTATAAGTATGTATACTTTATCTCCCACCTATGAGCTCCAGATATCAAGCCTTATTAGAGTAGGGTGAGAGAGAAGACAATGTCACTATGCCTTATACCATAAATACCACATATCTTGAGAGAAGGCATATACCATCAATGCCTTCGTAATGATCCAGAAATACCACAAAAGAGAGATATGAGAGAGTCATACAAGGAATCTCTGAGTTTTATTTGAAAATCTGCAAAAACCCGAGAGCTATAGCTGATCAAGAATAAGAGACATGGCACTTGGCTAGACTGTTCTATCTTTTAACCTCTCAAGATAGAAGTGACAGTTACAAGTCCCATGGTGAAGGTAAAGTAAGTAAGTTTTAAGTCTTGACAGTTTACTCTAACTCAGAGATGAGACCTTAATTAAAAGCATGTGTACCGTCAAATCTTTAAGATATTGCAACAACTTCTGATCCACTGTTGAGTCTATCCTTGCTCAGGGACGAGCAAGAGGTAAGCTTGGGGGAGCTTGTTGACGGTCCTTAAGTATCAAATTTAATTATCAAATAAACAAAGAAAAGGATCCAAATGAAATCAACATCTAGACTTAGGGTTTTATCTGACAGAATTCCACGAGTTTTGGTGTTTGTCTATTTCTGCAGGGGGTTATCAGGAAATAAGGAAGAAAGGCCCACATGTCAAGATTACATAGAGATATCAATGCACCGCACAATTTTCTACCATCTAGAAGACTCCAGAAGCCACGAGACCAAAGCGGAGGCGAAACGGGGCCAGGACCTGGGCGCCCGCCCAGTTCCCTTGGGCGCCCGCCCACCTGCCGAGTCCAATCGGGACTCTTTCTCTCGGGAGATCTCCACCGACCTATTGGATCAAGGAAAACATAGTACCACCTCGCCTATCGACCCAAAAACGCATAGAAGGGGAGGACTATATAAGGAGACCCCCCTGGCCCCTGGAGAAGACATGAAGAAATTATCATAGAGACTGAGGGGTGCCCTCGAAGGAAAACCTCTTCTCTAATTAATATTTCTTTTAGGCTTAGCAACCAATGTAAGGTAGAAATAGATCTTCTAGTTTCTACTAGATTGAGAGAGATAGAGTGGAGGTGTAGATTGGAGGAAGCCCGGCCTGTCGGTGTCTACTCCAAGCTTGTACCTGCGGGATCAAGTTCTCCTAACCCGAAGCTTGCTCCTAGGATTCTTCAGTATTTCGACTTCTAAATTCTAGTAAGTTCTTGTTTTATTGTTCTTATGGTTTATGAGTTTACTTTAATCTCTTCGCGTAGAGTTTAGAGTAATCATTGCTGGCATAAACGTGGTGTTTAGGCTGGGGTACTCATAGATATTCCCTGACTAGCTGGACCGTGGTAGTAGTGAGGAACGTGACAATTCCGAGTTACCTTTGTAGATCACATCTCGTTAGCAGGAAGGATAGGGTTTATAGGTGCGGGTTGAACATCCTTTGTGGTGTCTAGATTCCGTTAGCCTCCCCATTAGAACAGTAGATCATCCTTACCAAGGTTAGAAGGAAACTCGGTTGCAGTCTTCTCTATTTATCACTCACATCGAAAGACATTCTTTGTGCCTAAAGGGATAGTAGCAATAGATTTGGTTAGTCAGATGCACCCTTTCTCCCAGTGGTAAAAATATAAATACGATAACTCTGGATAATCTCCCGGGTGAAATGCTCACCGATATCTGTGCGCTTGCGGATCAATTCCTTATTGCGTTCCCAAATATCAACACAAAGCACGGTTGATAGCACTATCAACCATCTCTTGAAGTTTACCAGGATTGGCTTCAAAAGTAACCTGCCGAGGCGTTGGCAGTGCATCCTTCTGGATCACTTCGCCGCTCCTGTTTATGCTGAAGGACCTCAGGCATTGCTGCTTGTAATCCTCCATGGCTTTAGCAATAGCTTGCTTCTACTCATCCTTGAGATTGGCTTCCGTCACGGGGATGACGTTCTCCTGATCAAACTCAGTAGTCGACATGTTGATCTTGGTCTTGAATCTGTCCCACCGGGCGTGCCAAAAGATGTGTTGATGCAAAAGCTGATCTGCAAACACAAAGGGCTAATACCCGATTTAAACGTTAAGGCGTGCCAGCCGATTTGACCTTACTATCGGCAAAGGTGATAACTCGAATACTTTGGTCCTGACAACAGCGATGCACCCGGATGCCACGGCCAAGAGGTATTCACACGGAACTTGAGAACACGCCGAGCTTAAGTCGACGAATTCCTAAGAACTCGTAATAAAAAGGAAAAAGTATGACGAAGTCGTCGAAATAGTAGATGCTGGAATATAGGTAAAAACTGGTGTTTGATTGATTGATAGATTCCTCTCGATTACAAGGCCCTAGGGTCCACATTTATACCCTGCTCAAAGAGCTACAACCAGACACGACTAGAACTCAAATTCCAAATTAAACAGAATCCGTATACAAAATGATTTAAATAACTAAGGAAAACATGAAACTATCCCCCCGTGACAAGCTGGAATACCTCCACAAGCCGATCGGCAACTTCCAAGCTCTCCCCCCGCATCATCGGCAGACTGCCTTGTTGTAGCCATCGGCACAAACACATCATCACCCATGGACTTGGTCACGTTCAGCCATCCCTCCATCGGCAACTATCCTCATCGGCAACTCATCCTGTAGATCAAGTACTGTCGTCTCGTCCTGCCGACCTACACTCTACTGATTATGGACATGTGCCCAAAAAGGTGTCAACATGAGCATATAAGGATAATTGTAAAAATATTCCTTCAGGTATTCTTGTCACTAACCTTTCCAGGATTGGAGCAAGAAGATCGGATGAATGACAAGCACAAGGTATGTCCAACCAATCATCATACAACATTGAATTAAATTCATCCAAACTTGAATTTTGCAAAATTCAAGCTTGGGGGAGTACTTTACATAAAAACATCCTTTGCCATGTTGCTATGTTGGTTGTCCCTACCTTTGAGACATGCTCAATTTGTTAAATACTAATCACACTACTTCATCTCTACTTTAGTAGATCTCTATAAATGCTCTCATGCTACCTTTATTTGCTTTAGTATATGTCTAGGTTTGGGGTAGTTTCATTTATCTCTTAAATAAGCATGATGCTTAGTTTAGGAATGATGATCTTACTTCCAAGGGACTTTAAATTAAGCATGGCGCTTAGGTTAAAATGTCCTCCTAAATCAAATTAAACATGGTCTCTAGGTTGATTTTTGAGCCGATAGTATGCTATAGTAGATATTGGATATTTTGTTGGACTAACCCCTGCAGGAAAACTTTCAATATCGACCTGGGAAGTCCTGAGATAAAATCACATTGGAGACAAAGAGAGAGACACATCAAGTTTAACAATTTACACAAGGAAGACGTAGATCATAAGTGATGATCCATGGAGGGTGCAACAAACACGAATAAAAGGTGATACTGTACCATCACTCTTCAAGTAAGGTAACATCTTAAGGTACTTGACTATCACTTTATTAAGCTTCTCCTTGGTTCTGGCGTTCATATGAATAAAATAGACAAACATGTATGATTTACAACTCTAGGTTAACCAACCCAATCGATTCAACATGTTTAGTCCTTCAACCTTTGTGATCCCACACTCCTAATCATATGAGCTAAAATGTTGCACACTCAATCTTTGGAAGATATAAAAAAACATAAATATAGACAGATTATCTTTCCATTAGGTTGAGCAATCTGATCTGACAAATATTTTAAATACTACACTCATGATCTTATTATCCATCAAATTTGTCTTGCTCACTATGCTTAAGGTTAGAGAAGAACAAATACACTTTTGGTTCTGTTGGTGTTTTCCACCAATAGGGCCCATGCACTTGATCTCTGCCTTGTCTCTATGAGCAGGTACACTTGGAGCAAAATATGGTGGAGTTTTACAACTCCCAGATTCCACCAAGTGAAGGACCTGGTTCTACGAGCACAAACACACTGAGCAGGATGCTGCCAATGCCGCACTTTAAACTGCCGGGCAAACGAAGAACATGGGTGACACCGTATCAAGAGGTGCAGACGTCAAGGTCCACACCCGAATCAAATGACGCACCTAAAGAATGAAAAAGGTGAGAAGTCTTGTTCACAAAACTTAAAACATTGAACCCTCGCCGAAAGGTAAAATCGGTAGTTATCCTTTCTGCATTCCCTTTTTCCTTAAATTATTTACTTTCCTTAAATGGCTTGTTAGTTAATCATGCTATCTTGAAAATAAAATAAAAATGTTAAAAATAGTAAGCCCCATGTGAGTATGCTCATGGCATAACACCCATAAGTACATTCACTGTGGTGGTGTAAAAATAAAATAAAAATATTCATGTCCTATAAAAATGAAAATATAAAAATAAATTTATGATCCTACCAAAGAGAGTAATATTTAATAGAGGAAGCTCAACATGATAACGGCTAAGAGATTTTATGCTAACACTTAACTAGTTCGACAAAGCTTTGTTGTTTATTTGAGCTCCATAGAATTCAAGGATCAAAGAAGACTAGCAGACGGAGGACATCCTAATCGCTGTCAGGGTGCTGTCGACATTCAAATACACCTCCGCCACCTGCTAGCTACATCAGAAGAAATTATGTCAAAATCCAGCTTGGGAGAGAGCACCCCCATTATCCAGCTAAGTGTTTCTACTCGCATTTATACTTTACTCAAATAATAAAAAGATGCATAATCATAAAAACCCAAATACAGATTTTGTGCTTATATATATCTTTGCTTAGTTTGCTAAATAAATAAATAAATAAAGTTTGCTATGAACCCTCATGATGAGCTCTCACATGGAAATGATGAATAGTTGCTCTGCCATGACTAGTTCTCAAAATTGAATCTCTCTCAAGTTTAGGCATGACAGTTATGAATTAAGATTTGCTCTAAACCTAAACTTGTGGGAAGAGTACTTGATCTAAAGTCTAAGTCGTTAATGGATATGATATGGGAAGGTTGAGCTACTGTTTATCTGTTCCTAGAGATGCTAGAATTCTGGAGAATTTTATCTTTGAAAATCTTTAAAATATTGCATGATGAGTTCCTGTATGATGAGAGTTTAAAATCCTATCACAGCCACATATACATGCTTATTAGACTATGAACCATACATTTTACTGCTTATGAGCATTGAGTGTGGTCAAGCTGTGTAGACCCTTAGGAGCTCGTCATGCGGTTAAAATCAAGATTCACTTGCACGTTCACTCATACATGCTGCTTCTACTCCGGAAGTATGCATCCACATACATCTACTCATTTCCCTCTCTAGATTCACCCAAAATTATTCTACTCCTATCCGGAGAGAATAACCAAAAACATTATTGTTGGGTATTCTTAACATCACTACCAAAAGTAGACTTAGTTTTCTAATTCTGATAACGGTGCCAAAAATGCCAGACCTATCCCTCATACCACTTAAGCCAAGTTGTCATCCCCAGCATGACATGAAAGACGCAGTATTGAAATATGCAATTGCTCTTCTAAATAAATAATGAATGAGATCTGCAAGCGCACAGATTAATACCGATGTAGCATTTTAACCGGAAAGTATTCCAGGTATCGTTATTTATATTTTTACCACTGGGAAGGGATTAGCAATCATCAATATTGATTACAGAATATAATATGAGATTGAGTATCTATCATTGCATGTATAATTGAGAACATTTATCCAACTCTTTCATACAGGAATAAGTGTCACATAAAAGATATATGAAGTAATGAATAGTGACAAAGATAATTAATCTTATCAGCATAACTTAGCCAAATAATAAATTTGATAAGCACCTCAATTAGATATTCTAGAAAGTCATTAGCATGGAATTAGAACGAACTACAAGAATATTTCCTAAGTTATTCTTAACTATATAGTCTAGCATTATCATAATTAGTGCAAGCATACTTAGCAATCATTGCGAGACAAGACTACGCCCATGCATAGTGATATTAGCAAGGTAAATGAGAAACATAGCAATCACTCCCTTGTAATAATGTTGCTCTGCCAGCCCAATACACGAGAGGGGGACTATATAAGAATCAATGAAGCTGTCACTATCACGAACTACCCCACGATCTGGCATATTGTGTAGAACCGCAGATAAATATGGTATAAGCACCACGCCTACACCACGATCTATCATTTACCCCTGGATCCAATGGATAAACGCTATACGATCCTAAACATGTATATAGATCCAATCTAACTAAGCCAAGTATATAACCATAATAAACTAAGAACAATATAATCTTGAATATAAGCAAGTAGAGCAAAGTCATAAGCAATATATTGAAGTAGAACAAAGTCATATTCATAATATTGAAGAACAAAGATGATTAGAAGAACAATTAGAAAAACAATTAGAGCATTACCAAAAATCCTCTTGATAGATCCAGAAATCAATCGAAGATTGACTTCTTCTAGTTCTAATCCTATGTAGCTATGCTAATCTAGATGTCTAATTGATGTGGTGGCTCTAATCTTGATCAGAGGCTTCTTCTCCCTTAAGAATAATGAATTAGGGTTGAGAGGCTCTCTCCTCCAGGGGCCAGGGGGTCTGGTTTTATAGTCCCTTCAAGTGAATATAGGTCGTTGGATCAAACCGACATTGATTGAACGGTTATCCTTGATCCTTTAGGTCGGTGGAGATTGATCCCGAAAGAGACTCCTGTTAGGACTCCAGGAGGGGGCGGGCGCCCAGTGCCTGGCTCCGTTCGGCCTCCGCTTCCTTCCCGTGGCTTCTGGAGTCTTCTAGATGTAAGATAATTACGCGGCACGTTGATATCTCTATGTAATCCCGACGTGTGGGCCTTTCTTTCGTATTTCCTGATAACCCCCTACAGAAATAGACAAACACCAAAACTCGTAGAATTTTGTCAGATAAAACCCTAAGTCTAGATATTGATTTCATTTGGATCCTTTTCTTTGTTTATTTGATAATTAAATTTGATAGTTAAGGACCGTCAACAAACTCCCCCAAGCTTACCTCTTGCTCGTCCCTAAGCAAGGATAGTCTCACTGATGGATCAGAAATTGTTGCAATATCTTTAAAAATTGACGGTACACATGATTTTAAATAAGATCTCATCTCTGAGTTAGAGTGAACTGTCAAGACTTAAAACTTACTTACTTTACCTTTCACCATGGGACTTGTAACCGTCACTTCTGTCTTGAGTAGTTAAAAGATAGAACAGTCTAGTCAAGTGCCATGTCTCTTATTCTTGATCAGCTATAGCTCTGGAGTTTCTGCAGATTTTCAAATAAAACTCAGAGATTCCTTGTATGATTCTCTCAGATCTCTCTTTTGTGGTATTTCTGGATCCTTACCAAGGCAGTGATGGTATATGCCTTCTCTCAAAATATGTAGTATTTGTGGTATAAGGCATAGTGATATTGCCTTCTCTCTCACCCTACTCTAATAAGGCTTCTAATATCTGGAGCTCATAGGTGGGCGATAAAATATACATACTCACAAGACATTTATTGTATAGTCAAACCATGGATCCAAAGAAACAAATCAATAAGTCAAATTAAGATGTGCATGTGTGGCGAATGAATGGTGTATGGTGATGATGATAATAACAATGTTGGAAGTCTAATTCTACTTTTGCTCTTTGAGAAGATATATACCTTTCTTGCTTTTTGAAACTTTGTGAGGAGAATGAGATGCTCTTCTTTTTCTTTTCTGTGAGGTGGGTATCTTGTACCCCTAATTCTACTGTCGGACACTTGTCCTTTTTTACCTCTCGTCTCACTCTTTCTTTTCTTTCGAGGTTCCGGACACTTGCCCCTTTTTATTTCCTCGTACCTTTTTTCTCTTTTTTTTAGAGCACTCATCTCATGAAATAATATAGCAAGTGGTAGTAACCAAGATAACTTGAGCATTTATTTCACAGGGGAAAAACAGAAATATTTTTGGCTATTCTCTCCCGGATTAGGAGTAAAATATTTTTGGGTGGTTCTGGAGATGGAAATGAGTGGATATATGTGGATGATACTTCCGGAATAGAAGCAACATGTGTGAGTGAACGTGCAAGTGAATCTTGATTTAACCACATGGAAAGCTCCTAAGGGTCTACACAGCTTGACCACACTCAATGCTCATAAGCTGTAAAAAGTAAATGTGTGGCTCAAAGTCTAGCAAACATGTATATATGGCTTGTGGTAGGAATTTAAACTCTCATCATACAGGAACTCATCATGCAATATTTTAAAGATTTTAATAGATAAATTCTCCAGAATTCTAGCATCTCTAGGAACAGATAAATAATAGCTCAACCTTCCCATATCGTATCCGTTAACAACTTAGACTTCAGATCAAGTTTTCTTCCCACAAGTTTAGGTTTAGAGCAAGCTTTAAATTATAACAGTTATGTCTAAACTAGAGAGAAAACTCAAATTTGAAAATTAGCCAGAGCAACTATTCATCATATCCATGCTAGAGTTTTATTATTAAGATTTAGATTAGCATAGCCACTTTATTTATTTATTAAACACACTAAGCAAAAGATATATATATATATATATATATATATAAGCATAAAATCTTTATTTGGTTTTCCATGTTTATGTATATTTATATTTTAATATAGTATAAGATAGATAGAAATACTTAGCGGGATAAATGGGGGTGCTCTCCCCCAAGCTGAATTTTGACGTAATTTCCCTTGATGTAGCTAGCAGGTAGCAGAGGTGTATTTGAAAGTCGGCAGTATCTTGACAGCGATTAGAATGTCCTCCGTCTGCTAGTCTTCTTGAATTCTGTGGAGCTGAAATTGACAACAAAGCTTTGTGGAACTGATTAGGTGTTAGCATAAATATCTAGCCTTTATCATGTTGAGGCACCTCAATAAATATTACTCCCTATTTTTATATTTTCATTTTATAAAGTAGAAAAGAAATATTTATTTTATTTTTATGCCACCACAGTGAATGTACTAATGGGTTTCATGCCACTCGTATACTCACATGGGGCTTACTGTTTTTTAACCTTTTTATTTTCTTTTTAAGATAGTATGAACTTGATTAACTAGGTAAACTATTTAAAATAATTGAAAGGGAAAGGATAACTACCAAGTTTACCTCTTGGCAAGGCGTTCGGTGTTTTTTAAGTCCTCCGAACGGGACTATCCGTTTTCTCAATTGTCTTGAGATTCGTTGGGTGGCATAGTCGGTACTTCCGGCGGCGCCTCTTCTTCATGTATGGTTATCTTCTCTTTCCACACCTAACTCGGTGCTACGGTCTCCTTAGGATAGTTCTGTTTAAATTGTATGTCTTCTGACCTTACCACTTCTCCTTCATAGTCTGCCCATCCGTCCTTGATGATTTGCCTCCTCTGGTTACGGTTGCGTCGTTTTCTGACCTGCTTAGAGTCTTCAACGATATAGTTAGGGTCAGTCAAATAGCGGCGTACCTTCTCTGAGGGGAAGTGCATATGGACTTCTCCAGTTCCAATGTAGATAATTGCTTTAACGGTGCTGAGGAGCGGTCTTCCAAAGATGATGGGTGGATCGTATTCGTCTTCTCCCATGTCAATAATCTGAAAGTCTATGTAGACAAAATGATCGTCTATATTGACAGGGACATCAATTACTGTTCCTTTAACTTCTCGAAATGTCTGATCTGCCATCTGGAGTTGAATGTATGTTGGTTTTAGAGGCATGGTTCCGAACAAGAGCCGATAGGTGACTGCAGCAATTATGTTGACGCCCGATCCGGTGTCGCAAACGTCTTGTAGAAGTTGTATCCATTTATGGAGCAATAGATGCTTGGCATTCCTGGGTCGTCCTTCTTGGTCAGAAACGGTGACTTAAGTTGATGATCTTGACCTCCATGAACTACAGTGACCATCTTAGCTGACTCGGTCCACACATGCTTGTTCCTGTTCCTCCTGTTGGTCCTCTTCCTTGGTTCATGTCTGGATTGATCTGGGATTTGTGTAGTCTTGTTCTTGAAGGAAAACGTCTCCTTCCTCCCTTTGATGTAGAAACTGATCTTGGCAGCACTAGCGTAGATGACAGCTCCCGAGGTGTTTAAGAATGGCCTCCCTAAGATGATGGGTGCCCTCTCATCATTACCGGTCTCTATCACCACGAAGTCTGCTGGGGCGTATAAGGTACCAACTCGGATACAAAGGTTCCTCAATATTCCTTTTGGGAAACTTAATGCCTGATCTGCAAACTGCAAACACATGGTTGTTTCTAATAAAGGATATGTAAAGAATTTTTCATATAGTACCCTGGGTATAATGTTGACACTAGAGCCAAAGTCGCAGAGTGCTTCTAGGACGTCCACCATGCCGATGGAGATCGGGATGACGGGGCGTCCTGGATCTCCTCTCTTGACCGGCAGAAGGTTAGTAGTAACTTCAGTGACGGGGTTACTCCAATTACCTGCATCAAACATGTCTACAAGATTTGCAGATTCTAATCCTTCCGGTTGTGATGGTATACCGAGGTTAGTAGTAGGAACAGCAGCAGCTATTTGATTTAACTGAGATTCAATCATTTTATTAAAGCTGATTTGATTCTTGATGGCAGTAGAGAAATTATCTATTCTATTATTTATATTTTCTAGCATTTTATCATTAGATGCCAATTTCATAGATAGGTTATCCATTAGCTTTCCTTGATTAGACACTAACTCTCTCAAAGGTGGAAAATTATTATTATTGTTGTAAGAATTGTTACCTTGATAATTACCTGAGTAGTTAGGCCTCTATTGATTCCAACCTTGATTTTGTTGAGGACGGTTATAGTAGTTGTTGTTATTGTTGTTGATGTAGTTCACATCCTCAAGCATCTCAGGACAGTGATTGCCTGAGTGTCCAGTATCTCCACACTCCTCACAAGTCATGTGAGAGTCGTAGATGTGCATAACTTCTTTCTTATCTCCAGCTCTATCATCGAGCTTCTTCATGAGCAGGTCTAGCTTTGCAGACAGCATGTCTACCTCCTTGAGCTGATGCATACCTCCACCTCTCTTGCGTGTCTGGATCCTCTCTTCAGTCTAGTCTTGGTTGGACGCCATCTTCTCCGCAAGAGCTGTGGCTTGTGGTACGGTGAGTGATAGGAATGCTCCTCCAGCTGCAGCATCCATGGTCTCTCGGGCACTGTTGCCGAGCACATGATAAAACGTCTGCATCAGTATTCAACTCTCCATTCCATGATGGGGACATTCTAGGATGTAGTCTTGGAAGCGCTCCCATGCTTCTGGAATGGATTCATCATGTTGTTGCTGAAAACTTGTAATCTTCCCACGGAGAGCATTGGTCTTGCCCATGGGAAAGAACTTAGCCAGGAAGTTTGTTGAGCAGAGTGCCCACGTAGTATTCTTCTCCTTTGTAGCGTAGAACCACTGCTTCGCTCTTCCTAATAGTGAGAATGGGAAGAGGCGAAGTAGTATAGCATCTCTGGGACTCCTGATATGGTGAATGTGCTGCATATCTCCAGGAAGTGTTGGAGATGAGCACTAGCATCTTCGTGTGCCTTCCCACAGAACTGGTTGGATTGCACCATGTTGATAAGTCCAGGCTTGAGCTCAAAGTTGCCATCAATCTCTGCAGCAGGTCCAGTGCGGATGTTGTCCGTAGTGGGAGCTGAGAACTCGCGGATCGATTTGTTCGCCATGGCTTCGAACTCTGAAGACAAGTTCCGGTGATCTTCTTGATTGGATGAAGCTTCTTGCTGAAGTGTTGATGATCTCTTCTTGAGCTTGGTTCTTGTTTTTCTGAATAACGCTTTGGGATTGTCAACAAAATTTCCTGGAAGATGTCTTCTATTTATACATTACCCTGCATAAGATAAAAATTGAAAAATATCGGGGTAAAACTATATGAGAGAATTGATAAGGTCTATCACATTAGTGATGCGAATGATAACTCAAAATCCTATATTCATTCCTGATTAGTAATCAACCTTCCCCGGCAACGGCGCCAAAAATGCTTGTTGGGTACTCTTAACATCACTACCGAAAGTAGACTTAGTTTTCTAATTCTAATAACGGTGCGAAAAATGCCAAACCTATCCCTCATACCACTTAATCCAAATTTTCATCCCCAGCATGACTTGAAAGACGTGGTATTGAAATATGCAATAGCTCTTCTAAATAAATAATGAATGGGATCTGCAAGCGCACATATTAATACCGATGTAGCATTTTAACCGGGAAGTATTCCAGGTATCGTTATTTATATTTTTACCACTGGGAAGGGATTAGCAATCATCAATATTGATTACAGAATATAATATGAGATTGAGTATCTATCATTGCATGTATAATTGAGAACATTTATCCAATTCTTTCATACAGGGATAAGTGTCACATAAAAGATATATGAAGTAATGAATAGTGACAAAGATAATTAATCTGATCAGCATAACTTAGCCACATAATAAATATGATAAGCACCTCAATTAGAACGAACTACAAGAATATTTCCTAAGTTATTCTTAACTATATAGTCTAGCATTATCATAATTAGTGCATGCATAGTGATATTAGCAAGGTAAATGAGAAACATAGCAATCACTCCCCTGTAATAATGTTGCTCTGCCAGCCCAATACACGAGAGGGGGACTATATAAGAATCAATGAAGCTGTCACTATCACGAACTACCCCACGATCTGACATATTGGGTACAATCGCAGATAAATATGGTATAAGCACCATGCCTACACAATATATATCATTTACCCATGGATCCGATGGATAAACGCTATACGATCCTAAACATGTATATATATCCAATCTAACTAAGCCAAGTATATAACCATGATAAACTAAGAACAATATAATCTTGAATATAAGCAAGTAGAGCAAAGTCATAAGCAATATATTGAAGTAGAACAAAGTCATATTCATAATATTAAAGAACAAAGATGATTAGAAGAACAATTAGAGCATTACCAAGAATCCTCTTAACAGATCCGGAAACCAATCGAAGATTGACTTCCTCTAGTTCTAATCCTATGTAGATATGCTAATCTAGATGTCTAATTGATGTGGTGGCTCTAATCTTGATCAGAGGCTTCTTCTCCCTTGAGAATAATGAATTAGGGTTGAGAGGCTCTCTCCTCCAGGGGTCAGGGGGTCTGGTTTTATAGTCCCTTCAAGTGAATATAGGTCGTTGGATCAAACCGACATTGATTGAACGGTTATCCTTGATCTTTTAGGTTGGTGGAGATTGATCCCGAAAGAGACTCCTGTTAGGACTCTAGGAGGGGGCGGGCGCCCAGTGCCTGGCTCCGTTCGGCCTCCGCTTCCTTCCCGTGGCTTCTGGAGTCTTCTAGATGTAAGATAATTGTGCGGCACATTGATATCTCTATGTAATCCCGACGTGTGGACCTTTCTTCCGTATTTCCTGATAACCCCCTACAGAAATAGACAAACACCAAAACTCGTGGAATTCTGTCAGATAAAACCCTAAGTCTGGATATTGATTTCATTTCGATCATTTTCTTTGTTTATTTGATAATTCAATTTGATACTTAAGGACCGTCAACAATTATCCCATTCCTGCTTTTCCCAGTGAAATAAATGCTCGAGATATTTTGGTTACTACCACTTGCTACATTATTCCAGGAGGGTGAGTGCTCTAAAAAAAGAGAGAAGAAAAAAAAGTGAAAAATACGAGGAAATAAAAAGGGGCGAGTGCCCGGAACCTCGATGAAAAGAAAAAGTGAGACGAGATGTAAAAATGGACAAGTGTCCGATAGTAGAACTGAGAGGAAAGAAAAAGAAAATATAGAGCATCTCATTCTCCTCAAAAAGTTTCATAAGAGCAAGGAAGGTATGTATCCCCTCAAAAGAGCAAAAGTAGAATTAGACTTTCACCATTGTTATCACCATCATCACCATACACCATTCATTTGCCACACATGCACATCTTGATTTGACTTATTGACTTGTTTCTCTAGATCCATGGTTTGACTATGCAATAAATGTCTTGTAAGTATGTATACTTTATCTCCCACCTATGAGCTCCAGATATCAAAGCCTTATTAGAGTAGGATGAGAGAGAAGGCAATGTCACTATGCCTCATACCACAAATACTATATACCATCACTACCTTGGTAAGGATCCAGAAATACCAAAAAAGAGAGAATTGAGAGAGTCATACAAGGAATCTCTGAGTTTTATTTGAAAATCTACAAAAACTCCAAAGCTATAGTTGATCAAGAATAAGAGACATGGCTCTTGACTAGACCATTCTATCTTTTAACTACTAAAGACATAAGTGACGGTTGCAAGCGCCATGGTGAAAGGTAAAATGAGTAAGTTTAAATCTTAATAGTTTACCCTAACCCGGAGATGAGATCTTGTTTGAACGCATGTGTACCTTTAAGGCATGAAACCACTATAGAAATTCTTGAGTCCATCCTTGCTCAGGGACGAGCAAGTGGTAAGCTTGGGGGAGTTGTTGACGGTCCTTAAGTACCAAATTTAATTATCAAATAAACAAAGAAAAGGATCCAAATGCAATCAACACCCAGACTTAGGGTTTTATCTGACAGAATTCCATGAGTTTTGGTGTTTGTCTATTTCTGCAGGGGGTTATCAGGAAATATGGACAAAATGCCCACACGTCGGGTTTACATAGAGATATTAACGTGCCGCGCAATTTTCTATCATCTAGAAGACTCCAGATGCCACGGGAACGAACGGGAAGCCGAGCGGGCTCAGGGGCAGGGTGCCCGCCCTCCCCCCTTGGGCGCTCGCCCTAGTTTTTCCACCAATCAGAACCAAATTCGCGGATCATGCTCCACCGACCTAAAGGATCAAGGAAAACCGTGCGATTAATGTCGGTTTGATCTGACGGCCCACATTCATTTGGAAGGACTATATAAGCAGACCCCCTGGCCCCTGGAGGAGGCACCCCCTTGATCCCTATTCATTATTCATAAATAGAGCAAAAGCTAGGGTTTCGAGATGAGAGCTCTCCTCTCTTCTCTAAACTAGAGTAGATCTAGATAGTAGCGAGATGGAGAGCGAGGGAGGATTGGAGGAGAGGCCGGCCTGTCGGTTCTTCCTCCGCTTGTACTTCGCCATGATCAAGCTCTAATCAAGCTTGCTCATGGGATGACTCTGGTAATCTACTTCTATTTCATTATGCAATTACTATCAATGCATGTTCTGGTTCACAACTCTTTTGAGTACTTTAATCTATAGGACGCTATAGGTGAGAGTTGTAGTATAGGTGTAAGCATGGTGCTTAAACCTAGATTACTTGTGGATATCTCCTGTCTAGCCGGATTGTGTGGTAGGCCACGTGGGTGAGAGCTACGTTGGTCCACTGTAGTCCACCTCCCGTTAGTAGGACTGGTAGGGTTTCTCGGCCTATGGATAAGCATCCTTTGTGGTGTTCTTATCACGTCGTTCGTCCTAGACATAGACATACCCCTTTGAAGTAGAGAAACCATAGTTATCCTCTCTATTCTCCTACCATCGCCCATATATTTGATTGCTCTACTCTCTATTCCCCTATTATTACCCATTGTAATCTTAAGATGTTACCTTAATTGAACAGTGATGGTACCATCTCACCTTGTGGAAGCTTCCCATTCGTAGTGGCTGTGTATCTTGTTTATGTACTTTGTCTCCTTCCATGGATCATCTCTCTATGATGAATGAGCTATGTCCTTCTTGTGCAAATTGTTAAACTTCATGTGTCTCTCTATTCATCTCCGATGTGAGTTTATCTCAGGACTTCCCAAATTGATATTGAAAGTTTTTCTGCAGGGGTTAGTCCGACAAAATATACTAATGTCTACACAAGCAGTTTTTAGTTCAATAACCGAACTAGACTCCATGTCTAATCAGATTAAGGAAGGCTGTTTAACCTATGCACCATGCTTAATTTAAAATCCAATAGAAGTATGTGCAGTACTTCCAAACTAACACTTACTAGGATTAACAAAGGTAGCGTGATGGCATTTATAGAGATCTACTTAAGTGGAGATGAAGTAGTGTGATTAGTATTTAATCAATTAAGCATATCTCAAAGGTAGGGACAACCAACATAGCAACATGGCAAATGATGTTTTCATGTAAGGTACTCCCCCAAGCTTGAATTTTGCAAAATTCAAGTTTGGATGAATTTAATTCAGTTTTGCATGATGATTGGTTGGACATACCTTGTGCTTGTCGTTCATCCAATCTTCTTGCTCTAATCCTAGAAAGGTTAGTGACAAGAATACCCGAAGGAGTATTTTCACAATTATCTTTATATGGTCAATACACAAGGCAATATGGCAAGGTCATGTTACGATCTAATAAGCGCTTATTTTAGGACACTAAGCTTGTCCTTGGGAAACCATCAGTTTATGTTGGCGAAGTGGTTTCCCCTCCGACGCCAACCTTTGTATATCAAGATTAGCTCAACGAGATCTACAATATTTATTATAGACATATGCATCGACAACCACCCTTTTAAAGTTTTTGTAAATAGAAAGGAAGAGGGGGTTGGAGATCTCAAATGTGGTGATGTTGGAGAGACCAATAGATTGGGAAGATGTTTCATATGAGCATGGAGTAAACGAAGTGGCTATGAAATAAATTCCATGCTCATTAATGTTATCTTCGTCTCTAATCTGAATGTTCAGAGTTTCTCTTGGATTGGTCCCGTCTATGTCCTCTTCTATAGAAGGGGAGTTAAAAACTCAACATCTGAAATTGTGTCAAGGTCAGAATCCATTAAGGCTTCTTCCTTGTCCATCCATTCTACACATTCTAGCCATTTAGAACTTGTGATCAGGAAAGGGGAGGTGTTAGAATTTTCTATATGGCTTAGCTCTCCTTCTATGACATTACTTAACATGTCATCCTCATGGCCTTTATGACTCCTATGGTATGATCGTCTTGATGGATTGCTAGGATCATCATGAGATTGAAAAGGAGAGGGATGAGAGGGGTCTCTAAGGTCAAGGATGGACTCTAGAACTTGTGAACATGGAAGGGGAGCAGATAGAATTTTCTATATGTCTTAGCTCTCCTTGACTTGATATGTCATCCTCGACTTCTTCATAACAGGAACCAGGACATTCTCTAAGAGAACCATTATTGCAAGGATTTGAATTATCCCTGCTTGAAGGTCTCTTATGGAACTAGAAGTCTAAGCCATCAGCATCTAAAAGATTTAAGGTCAGAATTCCTTCCTCCCTTGGAGAATTTTGGGGTATTGATGGTTTAGGATCGATAGCTAAAGTTTGGGATTGAAGTGGTTGTAATTTGGCTATCGAAACTTCCTCTTCTTGTCTAGGAACTGATTCTTTCCCTTTCTCAGGAATATAAATGCTAGGAGACTTTCCACTCAATAAATCAATCAAATTCCAAGCTTCACTAGCGGATAGGTGGTGGAAAGATCCTCTAGAGGCCGCATGAAGGGTTTGCTTATTTTCCCTACGAAGGCCCTTAAAAAGTGAATTAGAAGAACTTCTCTTGGAATAGAAAGATTTGGGCCCGTGAGAGTAAGGTCAATAAAGCGGTCCCATGATTCGCCAAGAGATTCTTCTTCTAGTTGTCTAAAAGAAAGAATCTCGATCCGAAGATCCGCCTCTTTGGAGATCGGAAAATATTTAGAGAGAAAACTATTATATAGCTCCTTCCAATCTCCATGAGCACTTCGTATGTTGAGTTTATACCAATGTCTAGCTTTTCCCGTTAAAGAGAACGGAAAGAGCTTCCATTTAAGGGTCTCATCAGACATGCCTTCAATGCGAAGGAGGTCACAGGCTCGATAAAACTCTCTTAGATGTGTGTATGGGTTTTCCTCACCTTCTCCTGAGAAAGGTTTTTTTTGAAGAAATTCTATGTATTCCGGGCTTATCTCAAAACTAGATGTCATGATAGGCTTTGAAGATTTTGGTGGTTCGAGATGTGTGCCCGTAGGTCTATTAAACTGATAGATAGACATGTTTGCGTTCATGATAGACCAAAGATCAAGGATTAGATAAGAAGAAAGTATAGTAGAGATAAGGCAAAGGATAAAAGGAATATATATATATATATATTAGAAAATAATTAAGCTAGTTCGTAGTCAACTCAGCAACCGTTTCACCGGCAACGGCGCCAAAAAGCTTGTTGACACTTGCTAACACCACTTGAATACTAGGTTGTCATCCCCAGTGTTGACGGTCCTTAAGTACCAAATTTAATTATCAAATAAACAAAGAAAAGGATCCAAATGCAACCAACACCCAGACTTAGGGTTTTATCTCAAAGAATTCCATAAGTTTTTGTGTTTGTCTATTTCTACAGGGGGTTATCAGGAAATATGGAGGAAAGGCCCACACGTCTTTACATAGAGATATTAACGTGCTGCGCAATTTTCTATCATCTAGAAGACTGCAGAAGCCACGGGAACAAACGGGAAGCTGAGCGGGCCCGGGATGGGGCGCCCGCCCTGCCCCCTTGGGCGCCCGCCGTGGTTGTTTCGGCCAATCACGTTCTACTTCACGGATCATGCTCCACCGACCTAAGGGATCAAGGAAAACCGTGCGATTAAGGTTGGTTTAATCCGACGGCCCAGATTCACTTTCTTGTATGGTAGCCCTTCTTCTTCATCATTTTGCCAAATTTGCGGACAAAGAGTGCTAGTGCTTCATCATCACTATCATCATTGGAGCACTCCTCATCACTTGATTCTTCCTTCTTGGCCTTGCTCTTGGATGAAGAGCTAGCTTTGAATGCTATGCTCTTCTTCTTCTTATCATCATCATCCTTCTTCATGACCTCATCATCATCATTGTCATTGTATTGATCTTCGGTCATGACATCTCCAAGTACCTCATTAGGAGATACACCCGTTAATCCACCTCTAAAGATGATTGTTCTCAATGTCTTGAACCTCTTGGGCAAGCACATCAAGAACTTGTGAATGAAGACCTCATCCTTCACTTTCTCACCAAGGCCCTTGAGATCATTGATGATGACTTGGAGCCTATAGAACATCTCTGGGATTGACTCATCATCCTTCATCTTTTAGTTGGATAGCTTGTCCTTGAGCATATACAACTTTGCACTTTTTACCATTATAGTGCCCTCATATGTTTCTTCTAGTCTTGTCCACACTTCACTTGCCTTCTCAAGATCTTTGACTTGTTCAAATACCTTTGAATCAATGCCATTGTATATTGTGTTGAGAGCCATAGTATTGCATTGCTTGTTTGCTCTCTCATTGTCGGTGGGGTTAGCGGGGTCAAGGATCACAAAATCATTCTCCGTGACTTCCCACACTCTATCATTGATTGATCCAAGGTACATCATCATTTTTATTTTCCAATAGTCAAAGGAACTTGTGCCATCAAAGAACGGTGGTTTGCCCCCAACATGGTTGAACACTATTTGAGCCATAATTTGAGCACCGAGGTTGTTAAGCATTCACAAAACGGTGACCACGGCTCTGATACCACTTGAAAGGTCCTAATATGGCTAGAGGGGGTGAATAGCCTATTTAAAAGTTCTACAAAAACACTAGACCAAGAGGTTAGTAAATAACAAAGCGAAGCTTTTTGCTCTAGCTCTAATGGGGTGTTTGCAAGCCACCTACCCAAGAATTCTAGTTGCTATGATCACTATGCACACAAGAACTAAGTCTCTACTTACACTAGAGAGCTACCTAAAGTTTCTATACAAGAAGTAAGCTACTCTAGTTTGTAAGAAAGTAAGAGAGAGAGTTTGATCTTTATACCACCACATAGAGGGGATGAACCAATCACAATATTATGAAGTCCAATCACCGAGAGAAATCCAATCAACAAACACAATGGAGACACAAGATTTTTCTCCCGAGGTTCACGTGCTTGCCGGCACGCTACGTCCCCGTTGTGTCGATCAACACTTGGTGGTTTGGTGGCTAAGAGGTGTAGCACGAACCTCGTCCTCACTAGGACACCACAAGAACCTACCCACAAGTGAGGTAGCTCAATGACACGAGCAATCCACTAATGTTGCCTTTGGCTCTCCGTCGAGGTAGGCACAAACCTCTCACAATCACCGGGAGATGGCCACGAACAATCACCAACTTGTGCCAAAACTCCTCCGCTGCTCCAAGCCGTCTAGGTGGCGGCAACCACCAAGAGTAACAAGAAAACCGCAGCTAGAACGATCCCCAAGTGCCACTAGATGCAATCACTCAAGCAAATGCACTTGGAATCACTCCCAATCTCACAAAGATGTTTAATCTATGAAGGAGATGAGTGGGAGGTTTTTGCTTAGGCTCACAAGGATGTCAAGTATGTTAGAATGCCAAGAGAGTGAGCCCCAAGCTGGCCAAACACATATATATAGCCCCTCAAACAAATAGAGCCGTTGGCTCTTTCGCTGGGCAAAACACGGGGTCATCGGATGCTCTTAAAGGGGCACCGGACGCTCAACACCAACGTCCGGTGCTCCAAAGTCAGCCACATGTCATCTTTCGAAACGCTCGTGTCAGAGTCTAATGGTCACCTGCAGTGCACCGGACACTGAGCAAGTTGGCACCGGACGCGTCCGGTGCACACCGGACTCATGCGCAGAGAGTTCCACAAACCTGCGGGTCACCGGACGCTAAGTACCGGTAGTGTCCGTTGCTCACCGGACCCATGCGCAGAGAGGGTCGCAAAACGCCCGCACAACGGTCGCTAACCACCGGACGCTCCCTGAGCGTCCGGTGCTTCTAGTCAAACACTCCGACCGAAGTCAGATAGCACCGGACGCATGAACAGGAGCTCCCCACCGTCCGGTGTTCACCGTCCGGTGCTTAACCCAAGCACCACAGCACACCGGACGCTCAGCCACAGCGTTCGGTGCCTCAAAGGCCAGCGTCCGGTGAGTGTTTCTCTGTGAGGAACACTCCTGCAACTTCTCCAAATTTCCCACCGGCGTAATAGAAAATATGCACTTCATTTTCTCAAAAAGTGCCGAATCATCCTCTCTCTACCCTTCAAACTCCACCTCCTTCTCAAAGTGTGCCAACACCACAACGTGTGTACCAACAAGTGCACGTGTGTTAGCATTTTCACAAACATTTTCTTTGAAGGAGTTAAGTTAGCTCACTAGGTTCTAAATGCATGCACATGAAGAAAGACACCTAGTGGCACTTGATAACCGCTTAGCCAAAGAATTCCCCTCTTTATAGTACGGCTATCTATCCTAAATGTGATCACACCCTCTGTGGTGTCTTGATCACCAAAACCAAAACCCTAAGCAATACCTTTGCCTTGATCTCCATAGGGTTTTGTTTTTCTCTTTCTTCTTTTCCAAGTTGAGCACTTGATCACTCTGTGGTCATCACCATCATCACCATGATCATCACTTGCTCCAACACTTGGCATGTATCAACCTCATTAAGTCTACACATACTTAGCATAGAGGTTAGTACTAGGGTTTCATCAATTATCCAAAACCAAACTAGGGCTTTCAATCTCCCCCTTTTTGGTAATTGATGACAACCCTTTTTACAAAGATTTTCAATAAAATTTTCTTGGATTCATGTTGCTTGCCCAAGCATTTTACCATGTGCAAAGATTATGGACAAGTTTCATAAACCCAAATTGGTACCAATTGCTCCCCCTACATATGTGCTAAGAGTTTGGATTTGAAAGCTTGCACATATGCTTGAATAGGAAATATAGGAGTCAATTTCTACCAAATGATGCTAAGGTGTAAAGAATGGACCTTTGAAGCATGATACCAATCGGAGTTGCCAATGTATACCATCCTTAGCACCATTAGTAACTAGACATTCACAAAAACTAGAACACCTCGTGAGATCAACATTATAAACAAGGTTCTAGTACCGCTTGTGAAACAACTAAGGTCTAGTTACACTACCTATCCATGCTAGTTCTTCAATTCATCAATCAAACTTGCAACTAGCATACACCACACAAGCAAGGCATTGGACAGAAAGCTTCTAAAGCTAATGCAAATGCAAGCAACCATATGTGATGCACATACAAATGCAACATACAAGTTTATGAGCTTGCTCCCCCTACTTGTGTGCTTCAAAATTTTAGTTGATCCCCTTCTTTTATCATGTTACTCCCCTATCTTAAATCTTTGGTAAATCTCTCCCCCTTTGTCATCAATGACTACTTAAGGTGAGCTCAAATTTTAGATAGGTTAGTGTGAAACCATGTGAAGTGAGATCATTTTACCAAATTGGTCCAATCTAGATTACTTGCCGAAGATATTTAACTCGGTTTGATCCAAGGACAAGCTTCTTCACACCTCCAAATAAGGGTTATCTTGTACCATGTTGAGTTAAACACTTATAGCTCATATTCTAGATCAAACACTAGGATTGCAAGCCCACAAACATGTCATATGCTACCACTAGATCAAGTCAAACATAGAAGCAATAGTGCTACCATATAAGCATCAAATTCATTTGATTTTCATGAAAGATCCTAAGCCATGTAAGGAATGACTAGATGCACTAAGCAAGTCCTTAGCATAGGATGAGTGACATGTCAATCAATTTTACCTTGCTTTGCTCGAAGGAAAGGCATGTCATGTAATGGGGGTGCATCAACACATATTTGAGAAGTCAAGTATGTTCAATTCATTCCTTAGCTTGCAAAACCTCTTCTCATCAAGTGGCTTGGTGAATATATCGGCAAGTTGATCATCGGTGCCTATACTCTCAATGCAAATGTCCCCTTTTTGTTGATGATCTCTTATGAAATGATGGCGGACATCTATGTGCTTTGTTCTTGAGTGTTGAACTGGATTGTTGGTGAGCTTCACGACACTTTCATTGTCACATAGCAATGGCACTTCTTTGAAATTGATTCCAAAATCTTTCAATGTTGCCTTCATCCATAGAATTTGTGCACAACAACTACCGGCCGTAATGTATTCCGCTTCGACGGTTGATAGGGCAACACTATTTTGCTTCTTGGATGACCATGAGACAAGTGATCTTCCCAATAGTTGACAAGTGCCTGATGTGCTTCTTCTCTCAGCTTTGCATCCCGCATAGTCCGAGTCGGAATATCCAACAAGTTCAAACTTTGCACCTTTGGGATACCACAAACCAACATTTTGTGTATGCTTCAAGTACCTCAATATTCTCTTTGTTGCTTTCAAATGACTTTCTCTTGGTGAGGCTTGAAATCTTGCACACATGCATACACTAAACATGACATCCGGTCTTGATGCGGTCACATAGAATAGGCTTCCAATCATAGACTGATATAACTTTTGATCCACCATATTTCCACTTGTATCACTATCTAGACTTCCATTTGTTCCCATTGGAGTGCTAATTGCCTTTGCATCATCCATACCAAACTTCTTGAGCATGTCTTTTATGTACTTGCCTTGACTCACAAATGTGCCATTCTTCAATTGCTTGATTTGAAGACCAAGGAAGTAACTAAGCTCTCCAATCATTGACATCTCAAACTCATTAGCCATCATATTTCCAAACTCCTCACAAAATTCTTGATTGGTTGATCCAAATATGATATCATCAACATAGATTTGCAACACAAACAAGTCTTTGCCAATCTTCTTGGTGAAGAGAGTGGTGTCAAACTTGCCCATCTTGAAACCTTTAGAGAGTAAGAAATCTCTCAATCTCTCATACCATGCTCTAGGTGCTTGCTTCAAACCATACAATGCCTTTCTTAGCTTGTAAACATGGTTGGGTTTCTTGTCATCTTCAAAACCGGGAGGTTGCTCAACATATACTTCTTCATTGATATAGCCATTGAGAAATGCACTCTTGACATCCATTTGGTAAAGCTTGATGTTATGAGCACAAGCATAGGCCAACAAGATCCTAATTGCTTCTAGTGTTGCAACCAGGGCATATGTTTCACCAAAGTCAAGACCTTCAACTTGAGTATAGCCTTGTGCTACCAATCTTGCTTTGTTCCTTACAACTATCCCATCTTGATCTTGCTTGTTGCGAAAGACCCATCTAGTACCAATAACATTATGATCACTAGGCCTCTCAACTAATTCCCATACTTGATTTCTCTTGAAATTATTAAGCTCTTCATGCATAGCATTTACCCAATCAACATCTCTCAATGCTTCATCAATCTTCTTTGGCTCAGTGTGAGATACAAAAGAGAAATGCTCACAAAATGATGCTAATCTTGATCTAGTTTGCACTCCTCTTTGAATATCACCAATGATATGATCCAATGGATGATCTCTTGCAATATTTGTTGGTTTGAGTATTTGCACTTGATTGCTTGCACTTGGTTTATCGTGAGATGATGTACTAGCTTGTTGATCTTGCACTTGTGTACCACTTGTAGTAGCTTGATTTTGATCATGAGAACCACTAGCTTGCACATTAGAGGTAGGAAGCACTTGATTTTTGTCATCTTCAACATCAATCACCTCTCTTGGCCTTAGGTCACCAATATCCATATTCTTCATTGCATCGGCCAATTGAGTGCCTCTCACATCATCTAGATTTTCATCTTCCTCTTGAGAGCCATTGGTTTCATCAAACTCAACATCATGCACCTCCTCAAGAGTACCACTAGCCAAATTCCAAACTCTATAAGCTTTGCTAGTAGTTGAGTAACCAAGCAAGAAACCTTCATCACATTTCTTTTCAAATTTACTCAATCTAGTGCCTTTCTTCAATATGTAGCATTTGCAACCAAAAACCTGAAAATATGCAATGTTGGGCTTTCTACCATTCAAGAGCTCATATGGAGTCTTTTCCATCATTGGGTGACAATAGAGTCGGTTGCTATAGTAGCAAGCCGTGTTGATTGCTTCGGCCCAAAAAGAATGACTCACATTGTACTCACTCAACATTGATCTTGCCATATCAATCAAAGTTCTATTCTTTCTCTCAACAAGACCATTTGATTGTGGAGTATACTTGGCCGAGAATTGATGCCTAATGCCAAATTCATCACAAAGCTCATCAACTCTTGTGTTCTTGAATTCACTTCCATTGTCACTTCTCACTTTCTTGATGGTTGTTTCAAACTCATTGTGTACTCTCTTGACAAATGATTTGAAGGTTGCAAAAGCATCACTCTTGTCACTAAGAAATAATACCCATGTATATCTTGTGAAATCATCCACTATCACAAATCCATATTTGTTTCCACCAATGCTTGTGTATGTAGTTGGTCCAAACAAGTCCATGTGCAACAACTCAAATGTCTTGCATGTACTCATGATGCTCTTCTTTGGATGAGTGTTGCCAACTTGCTTTCCAGCTTGACATGCACTACAAAGTTTGTCTTTCTCAAATGCGACATCTTTCAAGCCTCTAACAAGATCATGCTTGACTAACTTGTTCAATTGTTTCATTCCAACATGAACAAGCCTTCTATGCCATAACCAACCCATGCTAGATTTAGTGAGCAAGCATGTTGATAATTGAGATTCACTAGCATTGAAATCAACCAAGTATAGATTCTCATATCTAAAGCCTTTGAATATCAAGTTTGAGCCATCTACACTTATGATCTCTACATCATCAACTCCAAAGATGCATTTGAAACCAAGATCACAAAGTTGAGCTACGGATAACAAGTTGAAATTCAAGCTCTCTACTAGTAGCACATTGGAAATGCTCAAGTCACTGGATATGGCAATTTTACCAAGCCCTTTGACCTTGCCTTTGCCATTGTCACCAAATGTGATACTATCAACACCATTGTCATCATTTGGATTGATTGAATTGAACATTCTTGAATCACCGGTCATGTGTTGTGTGCACCCACTATCAAGCACCCAATGCCTTCCTCCGGCTTTATAGTTTACCTACAAAACAAATCAATGTTTCTTAGGTACCCATACTTGCTTGGGTCCTTGGAGGTTAGTGACTAAGCTCTTTGGTACCCAAATGGCCTTCTTCTTTGGACCCACAATTGGTGTACCAATAAACTTAGTTTGCACACCCTTCTCACCCTTGGTAAGCACATAACAAGAATCAAAAGGAATGTAAGGTACATTAGCATTTTTCTTGTTCTTGTTCATTTTGTTGCAATTAAGCTCTAGGTGTCCAACTTGCTTGCATTTGTTGCAATACCGACCATTGCTCTTCACAAAGCTAGGCTTGTGAGTTGCAAAGGCTTTCTTGCCTTTCTTGGGGGTATAGCCTAATCCCTCTTTGTTGAGAGAAAACCTTTGGCTACCCAAGCACTTTAGCAAGCGGGCCTCACCACCATAGGCCTTGCCTAGGGCGTGAGTGAGCTCATCCACCTCTCTCTTGAGAGTCTCGTTCTCAACCTTTAGTGAAGCATCACAAGTGACACTAACACTAGAAGTGGAGGTAGAGTTGGTTGTAGTGGATGAGGACCTACAAGAAGAGTTATTGGCAACAACAATAGGTGGGTTGGGTGATTCTTTAATTAAGTCACATGTTGTGCCCACATCACATGATACAACAACCTTTTCCTTGTTCTCTTCTAACAACAAGGAGTGAGCTTTCTCAAGCTTGGTGTGAGCCTTGCCAAGCTTCTCATGGGCATCCACTAGCCTCTCATGATTAGCATTGAGCTCATGAAAGGATTGCTCAAGAGCTTTTAACTTCTTGACCAATTCTTTGCACTTCTTGTTTTTAGATTGAATAAGTGAATCGGCTTGTTCTAGCATGTCCATGAGTTGTTCATTAGTGAATTCATTTTCATCGTCACTATCACTATCATGTTCATTTTCACTTTCACTTTCACTCTCATCATATTGTACCTTGTGGCCCTTGGCCATGAAGCATGAAGGAGTGTTGAAGAGTGATGGCTTGTTGATAGCAATGCTTGCAAGTGCCTTCTTCTTGGATGACTTGTCATCATCGCTTGAATCATCATCCGAAGAGGCATCACTATCCCATGTCACAACATAGGATCCACCCTTCTTCTTCTTCTTGAAGACCATCTTCTTGTCCTTCTTTTCTTTCTTCTCCTTCTTGTTCTTCTTCTCATGCTCATCATGATCACTATTGTATGGACAATCCGCCACAATATAATCGGGGCTCTTGCACTTGTAGCATAGCCTCACATATTCCTTGTTCTTGGAGTTGTCCCTTCTCTTTCTTGTATGGTAGCCCTTCTTCTTCATCATTTTGCCAAATTTGCGGACAAAGAGTGCTAGTGCTTCATCATCACTATCGTCATTGGAGCACTCCTCATCACTTGATTCTTCCTTCTTGGCCTTGCTCTTGGATGAAGAGCTAGCTTTGAATGCTATGCTCTTCTTCTTCTTATCATCATCATCCTTCTTCATGACCTCATCATCATCATTGTCATTGTATTGATCTTCGGTCATGGCATCTCCAAGTACCTCATTAGGAGATACACCCGTTAATCCACCTCTAAAGATGATTGTTCTCAATGTCTTGAACCTCTTGGGCAAGCACATCAAGAACTTGTGAATGAAGTCCTCATCCTTCACTTCTCACCAAGGCCCTTGAGATCATTGATGATGACTTGGAGCCTATAGAACATCTCTGGGATTGACTCATCATCCTTCATCTTTTAGTTGGATAGCTTGTCCTTGAGCATATACAACTTTGCACTTTTTACCATTATAGTGCCCTCATATGTTTCTTCTAGTCTTGTCCACACTTCACTTGCCTTCTCAATATCTTTGACTTGTTCAAATACCTTTGAATCAATGCCATTGTATATTGTATTGAGAGCCATAGCATTGCATTGCTTGTTTGCTCTCTCATTGTCGGTGGGGTTAGCGGGGTCAAGGATCACAAAATCATTCTCCGTGACTTCCCACACTCTATCATTGATTGATCCAAGGTACATCTCCATTTTTCTTTTCCAATAGTCAAAGGAACTTGTGCCATCAAAGAACGGTGGTTTGCCCCCAACATGGTTGAACACTATTTGAGCCATAATTTGAGAACCGAGGTTGTTAAGCATTCACAAAACGGTGACCACGGCTCTGATACCACTTGAAAGGTCCTAATATGGCTAGAGGGGGTGAATAGCCTATTTAAAAGTTCTACAAAAACACTAGACCAAGAGGTTAGTAAATAACAAAGCGAAGCTTTTTGCTCTAGCTCTAATGGGGTGTTTGCAAGCCACCTACCCAACAATTCTAGTTGCTATGATCACTATGCACACAAGAACTAAGTCTCTACTTACACTAGAGAGCTACCTAAAGTTTCTATACAAGAAGTAAGCTACTCTAGTTTGCAAGAAAGTAAGAGAGCAAGTTTGATCTTTATTATACCACCATGTAGAGGGGATGAACCAATCACAATATTATGAAGTCCAATCACCGAGAGAAATCCAATCAACAATCACAATGGAGACACAAGATTTTTCTCCCGAGGTTCACGTGCTTGCCGGCACGCTACGTCCCCGTTGCGTCGACCAACACTTGGTGGTTCGGTGGCTAAGAGGTGTAGCACGAACCGTCCTCACTAGGACACCACAAGAACCTACCCACAAGTGAGGTAGCTCAATGACACGAGCAATCCACTAATGTTGTCTTCGGCTCTCCGTCGAGGTAGGCACAAACCTCTCACAATCGCCGGGAGATGGCCACGAACAATCACCAACTCGTGCCAAAACTCCTCCGCTGCTCCAAGCCATCTAGGTGGCGGCAACCACCAAGAGTAACAAGAAAACCGTAGCTAGAACGATCCCCAAGTGCCACTAGATGCAATCACTCAAGCAAATGCACTTGGAATCACTCCCAATCTCACAAAGATGTTTAATCTATGAAGGAGATGAGTGGGAGGTGTTTGCTTAGGCTCACAAGGATGTCAAGTATGTTAGAATGCCAAGAGAGTGAGCCCCAAGCCGGCCAAACACATATATATAGCCCCTCAAACAAATAGAGCCGTTGGCTCTTTCACTGGGCAAAACACGGGGTCACCGGACGCTCTTAAAGGGGCACCAGACGCTCCACACCAGCGTCCGGTGCTCCAAAGTCAGCCACGTGTCATCTTTCGAAACGCTCGTGTCAGAGTCTAACGGTCTCCTGCAGTGCACCAGACACTGAGCAAGTTGGCACTGGACGCGTCCGGTGCACACCGGACTCATGCGCAGAGAGTTCCGCAAACCTGCGGGTCACCGGATGCTAAGCACCGGTAGCGTCCGGTGCTCACCGGACCCATGCGCAGAGAGGGTCGCAAAACGCCCGCACACCGGTCGCTAACCACCGGACGCTCCCCGAGCGTCCGGTGCTTCTAGTCAAACACTCCGACCGAAGTCAGATAGCACCGGACTCATGAACAGGAGCTCCCCAGCGTCCGGTGTTCACCGTCCGGTGCTTAACCCTAGCACCACAGCACACCGGACGCTCAGCCACAGCGTCCGGTGCCTCAAAGGCCAGCGTTCGGTGAGTGTTTCTCTGCGAGGAACACTCCCGTGACTTCTCCAAATTTCCCACCGGCGCAATATAAAATATGCACTTCATTTTCTCGAAAAGCGCCGAATCATCCTCTCTCTACCCTTCAAACTCCACCTCCTTCTCAAAGTGTGCCAACACCACAACGTGTGTACCAACAAGTGCACGTGTGTTAGCATTTTCACAAATATTTTCTTTGAAGGAGTTAAGTTAGCTCACTAGGTTCTAAATGCATGCACATGAACAAAGACACCTAGTGGCACTTGATAACCGCTTAGCCAAAGAATTCTCCTCTTTATAGTATGGCTGTCTATCCTAAATGTGATCACACCCTCTATGGTGTCTTGATCACCAAAACCAAAACCCTAAGCAATACCTTTGCCTTGATCTCCATAGGGTTTTGTTTTTCTCTTTCTTCTTTTCCAAGTTGAGCACTTGATCACTCTGTGGTCATCACCATCATCACCATGATCATCACTTGCTCCAACACTTGGCATGTATCAACCTCATTAAGTCTACACATACTTAGCATAGAGGTTAGTACTAGGGTTTCATCAATTATCCAAAACCAAACTAGGGATTTCACCCTGGAGGAGACACCCCTTGAATCCTTATTCATTATTCATAGACAGAGAAACAAGCTAGGGTTTGGAGATGAGAGCTCTCCTCTCATCTCTAAACTAGAGTAGATCTAGATAGTAGCAAGATGGAGAGCGAGGGAGGATTGGAGGAGAGGCCGGCCTGTCGGTTCTTCCTCCGGTTGTACTTCGCCATGATCAAGCTCTAATCAAGCTTGCTCATGGGATGACTCTGGTAATCTGCTTCTTATTTCATTATGCAATTATTATCCATGTATGTTCTGGTTCACAACTCTTTTGAGTACTTTAATCTATAGGACGCTATAGGTGAGAGTTGTAGTGTACGTGTAAGCGTGGTGCTTAGGCCTAGATTACTTGTGGATATCCCCTGTTAGCTGGATCGTGTGGTAGGCCGCGTAGATTTATCTGTGTGCGTATAAATACCATAGTACACTCTAGTGCCATGTACTATCTGTGTGCTACACCCAGCATGGCATTATAGTGTATCATGGTATTTATACGCACACAGTTAAATCCGCAAGCGCACGGATACCGTTGTAGCTTTTACCCGGTTAAAGGTTTTATCGTATCCACAGGGAAATGGGAGAACCAACTACGCTCTAACTTAACCAAGATAGATAGATAGGTGTAAATAGGAAAGATGGTAGAATTGAATAAGAACAATATTAAAGGTAAGATAACAATGGGTGATAATATGGGAATAGAGAGTAGAGCAATCTAGTCTATGGGCGATGGTAGGAGAATAGAGAGGATAACTATGGTTTCTCTACTTCAAAGGGGTATGTCTATGTCTGGGACGAACCACGTGATAAGATTACACCACAAAGGATGCTTATCCATAGGTCGATAAACCCTACCAGTCCTTCTAACGGGAAGTGGACTACAGTAGACCAACATAGGTGTCACCTACGCGGCCTACCACATGATCCGGCTAGACAGGGGATATCCACAAGTAATCTAGGTCTAAGCACCACGCTTACACCTGTACTACAACTCTCACCTATAGCGTCCTATAGATTAAAGTACTCAAAAGAGTTGTGAACCAGAACATACATGGATAGTAATTGCATAATGAGATAAGAAGTAGATTACCAGAGTCATCCCATGAGCAAGCTTGATAAGAGCTTGATCATGGCGAAGTATAATCGGGGAAAGAACCGACAGGCCGGCCTCTCCTCCAATCCTCCCTCGCTCTCCATCTCGCTATTATCAAGATCTACTCTAGTTTAGAGAAGAGAGGAGAGCTCTCATCTCCAAACCCTAGCTTTTGCTCTGTCTATGAATAATGAATAGGGATGAAGGGGGTGTCTCCTCCAGGGGCTAGGGGTCCTGCTTATATAGCCCTTCCAAATGACTGTGGGCCGTCGGATTAAACCGACCTTAATCGCACGGTTTTCCTTGATCCTCAAAGGCGGTGGAGCATAATCCTCGAGGCGGAGCCTGATTGGTCCAGATGATAGGGCGGGAGCCCAAGGGGGGAGGGCGGGCGCCCTGTCCCCGAGCCCACTCGGCTTCCTGTTCGTTCCCGTGGCTTCTGGAGTCTTCTAGATGATAGAAAATTGGCGCACACATTAATATCTCTATGTAAACCCGACATGTGGGCCTTTCCTCCATATTTCCTGATAACCCCCTGTAGAAATAGACAAACACCAAAACTTGTGGAATTCTATTAGATAAACCGTAAGTCTAGGTGTCAGTTGCATTTGGATCCTTTTCTTTATTTATTTGATGATTATATTTGGTACTTAAGGACCGTCAACAAACCCCCTGTTGCACGAGCTGAGTTGCGTCAAATGGTAGACTCACTCTTGCATGCCATGGAGAGGATGCTTGATGCACGTATACCTGCAGATGGGCAGAGGGCTCCTCAGCATCAATATGATGAATCTGGTGCTGAAAATTCTGATGCAGGACATGACCATTTCTGAAATGGTCATGTTGGTGGCAGGTAGGCTGGTCATCATGGCCAAGATGGAGGATGAGCTCATGACGTGGTCGTGGCCATCGTGTTCATTTTGATGATGAAGAATTTGAAAAATTTGATCACAAAGAGGGTCTGATGAGAATCTCTTTGCAAATGATGGGCTGCATAGGCGGTGGCATGATCATCGGCGGCATGTTGATCATTGGGATAGAGAGCATCATCATGGTCATTGTAATAGGGAAGATCCAGACATCATTGCTCGTGTCAAGTTGAGTATCCTAAAATTCACTAGAAGAGAGGATGCAGACGCATATCTTGAGTGGGTTGAGCAGTGTGATCAAATTTTCAGAGTGCATAATCTCTCTGAACAGAGGCATGTTAATCTTGCTTTAGTGGAATTCTTTGGTTATGCTCTGACTTGGTGGAATCAGATAGAGCATAATCAACTTGTGTTGGGCCGTGCATATATCAACACATGGGAAGAGATGAAGCAAGTAATGAGAAAGCGATTTGTACCATCAAACTATCAGGGTGACCTTCGCAATAGGTTGCAAATGTTGAAGCAAGGAAAAAGATCAGTTGATGAGTATTATGAGGAGATGGAGTTGTTGTTAGTGCGGGCTGGAATTAGAGAGGATCCAGAGTAAAAAAATGGCAAGATTTTTGGATGGTCTCAATGAAGAAATTGCTGGTTTTGTTGAGATGTTTCCATACCATACTTTGCAAGACCTTGTTGATCAAGCTATGCATACTGAAAGAAAAATTCAGCAAGAGACACGTGAAAAATCTTATGCAAGTTATTCTATTGCTGCCCCATAGCGCAAGCAGCAGTCCAGCACTTCTTTCGGTGGGGGATGGTCCCAAGGTACTGCAGCTAGGCCCTCTTCATCTAATGCTCCTTCAAAGATGGCGGTATCTACAACATCATCTCCTAGAAATCAGCAGTGTCCTGCTTGTTGACGGTCCTCAAGTATCAAATTTAACTATCAAATAAACAAAGAAAAGGATCCAAATGAAATCAACATCGAGACTTAGGGTTTTATCTGACAGAATTCCACGAGTTTTGGTGTTTGTCTATTTCTGCAGGGGGTTATCAGGAAATAAGGAAGAAAGGCCCACACGTCGGGATTACATAGAGATATCAACGTGCCGCGCAATTATCTTACATCTAGAAGACTCCAGAAGCCACGGGAAGGAAGCAGAGACCGAACGGAGTCAGGGACAGGGCGCCCGCCCAAGTCCTTAGGGCGCCCGCCCACCTTTTTCGACCAATCACGCTCAATCTCGCGGATTATGCTCCACCGACGTAAAGGATCAAGAATAACCATTCAATCAATGTCGGTTTGATCCGACGGCCCAGGTTCACTTGAGGGGACTATAAAACCAGACCCCCTGGCCCCTGGAGGAGGCAACCCCTTGATCATTATTCATTATTCATAGACAGAGCAAAAGCTAGGGTTTAGAGATGAGAGCTCTCCTCGCTTCTCTAAACTAGAGTAGATCTAGATAGTAGCAAGATGGAGAGCGAAGGAGGATTAGAGGAGAGGTCGGCCTGTCGGTTCTTCCTCCGGTTGTACTTCGCCATGATCAAGCTCTAATCAAGCTTGCTCATGGGATGACTCTGGTAATCTACTTCTAATTCATTATGCAATTACTAATCATGTATGTTCTGGTTCACAACTCTTTTGAGTACTTCTAATCTATAGGACCCTATAGGTTAGAGTTGTAGTATAGGTGTAAGCGTGGTGCTTAGACCTAGATTACCTGTGGATATCCCCTGTCTAGCCGGATCGTGTGGTAGGCCACGTAGGTGACAGTTACGTTGGTCCCCTGTAGTCCACCTCTCGTTAGCAGGACGGGTAGGGTTTATCGGCCTATGGATAAGCATCCTTTGTGGTGTACTCTTATCACGTGGTTCGTCCCAGACATAGACATACCCCTTTGAAGTAGAGAAACCATAGTTATCCTCTCTATTCTGCTACCATCGCCCATATACTAGAATTGCTCTACTCTCTATTCCCATATTACCAACAACTGTTATCTTACCTTTAATATTGTTCTTATTCGATTCTACCATCTTTCTTATTCACACCTATTTACTTATCTTGGTTAAGTTAGAGCGTAGATCAGTTCTCCCGTTTCCCTGTGGATACGATAAAACCTTTAACCGGGTAAAAGCTTCAACGGTATCCGTGCGCTTGCGGATTATCTGTGTGCGTATAAATACCATAGTTCACTCTAGTGCCATGCTGGGGATGACAACCTAGTATTCAAGTGGTGTTAGCAAGTGTCAACAAGCACTTTTGGCGCCGTTGCCGGGGAAACGGTTGCTGAGTTGACTACGAACTAGTTTAATCATTTTATAAAAAAAAATAAAATAAAATATAACAAAAAAAATATATATTTTCCTTTTATCCTTTGCCTCATCTCTGCTATTCTTTCTTCTTATCTAATCCTTGATCTCTGGTCTATTATGAATTCAAAGATGTCTATCTATGAATTTCATAGACCTATGGGCACACATCTCGAACCACCAAAATCTTTAAAGCCTATCATAGCATCTAGTTTTGAGATAGACCCCGAATACATAGAATTTATTCGAAAACAACCTTTCTCAGGAGAAGGTGAGGAAAACCCATACACACACCTAAGAGAGTTTTATCGAGTCTGTGACCTCCTTCGCATAGAAGGAATGTCCGATGAGACCCTCAAATGGAAGCTCTTTCCGTTCTCTTTAACGGGAAAAGCTAGACTTTGGTACAAACTCAAAGTAGGGAGTGTTCATGGAGATTGGAAGGAGTTATATAGTAGTTTTCTTTCTAAATATTTTCCAATCTCCAAAGTGGTGGAACTTCGGCGTGAGATTCTTTCTTTTAGACAACTGGAAGAAGAATCTCTTGGCAAATCATGGGACCGCTTTATTAACCTTACTCTCACTGGCCCAAAACTTTCTATTCCAGAAGAAGTTCTTCTAATTCACTTTTTTGAGGGCCTTAGTAGGAAAAATAAGCAAACCCTTCATGCGGCCTCTGGAGGATCTTTCCACCACCTATCCGCTAGTGAAGCTTGGAATTTGATTGATTTAATGAGCGGAAAGTCTCCTAGCTTTTATATCCCTGAGAAAGAGAAAGAACCAGTTCCTAGACAAGAAGAAGAAGTTTCGATAGCCAGATCACAACCACTTCAATCCCAAACTTTAGCTATCGATCCTAAACCATCAATACCCCAAAATTCTCCAAGGGAGGAAGGAATTCCGACCTTAAATCTTTTAGATGCTGATGGTTTAGACTTCTCGTTCTATAAGAGACCTTCAAGCAGGGATAATTCAAATCATTGCAATAATGTTTCTCCTGGTTCCTATCAAGAAGAAGTCGAGGATGACATATCAAGTGAAGGAGAGCTAAGCCATATAGACAATTCTATCTACTCCCCTTCCATGTTCACAAGTTCTAAATCCATCCTTGACCTTAGAGATCCCTCTTATCCCTCTTCTTTTCAGTCTCATGATGATCCTAGCAATTCACCAAGACAACCAAACCATAGGAGTCATGAAGACCATAAGGATGGCATATCAAGTAATGCCATAGAAGGAGAGCTAAGCCATATAGAAAATTCTAACACCTCCCCTATTTTGATCACAAGTTCTAAATGGCTAGAATGTGTAGAATGGATGGATAAGGAAGAAGCCTTAATGGGTTCTGACTTTGGCTCAATTTCAAATGGTGAGTTCTTGACTCCCTTTGAAGATGAGATTCATCCAACTATAGAAGAGGACATAGGTGAGACCAATCCAGGAGAAACTCCGAACATTCAGATTAGAGACGAAGATAACATTAATGAGCATGGAATTTATTTCATAGACACTTCGTTTACTCCATGCTCATATGCAACATCTTCCCAATCTATTGGTCTCTCCGACATCACCACACTTGAGATCTCCAACCCCCTCTTCCTTTCTATTTATAAAAACTTTAAAAGGGCGGTTGTCGATGCATATGTCTATAATAAATATTGCAAATCTCGTTGAGTTGATCTAGATATAGGTTGGCGTCGGAGGGGAAACCACTTCGCCAACATAAACTGATGGTTTCCCAAGGACAAGCTTAGTGTCTTAAAATAAGCATTGATCAGATCGTAACATGAGCCTTTAATTATTTGCAACATTACCTTGTGTATTGAGCATATAAGGATAATTGTAAAAAAAAATATTCCTTCGGGTATTCTTGTCACTAACCTTTCTAAGATTGGAGCAAGAAGATCGGATGAATGACAAGCACAAGGTATGTCCAACCAATCATCATACAACATTGAATTAAATTCATCCAAACTTGAATTTTGCAAAATTCAAGCTTGGTGGAGTACTTTACATAAAAACATCCTTTGCCATGTTGCTATGCTGGTTGTCCCTACCTTTGAGACATGCTCAATTTGTTAAATACTAATCACACTACTTCATCTCCACTTGAGTAAATCTCTATAAATGCTGTCATGCTACCTTTGTCTATTTACTAGCAAGTGTTGGTTTGGAAGTACTCGCCATACTTCCATTGGCATTTAAATTAAGCATGGTGCTTAGGTTAAATAGCCTTCCTTAATCTGATTAGACATGGAGTCTAGTTTGGTTATTGAACTAAAAAAAACTGCTTGAGTAGATATTGGTATATTTTGTCGGACTAACCCCTGCAGAAAAACTTTCAATATCAATTTGGGAAGTCTTGAGATAAACTCACATCAGAGACGAAGAGAGTGACACAGGAAGTTTAACAATTTGCACAAGAAGGACATAGCTCACTCATCATAGAGAGATGATCCATGGAGGGTGCCACGAACACGATGCACAACCGCTAAGAAAGGAAAGCTTCCACAAGGTGATACTGTACCTTCACTTTTCAAGCAAGGTAACATCCTAAGGTATTTGACTATCACTTTTATAAGCTTCTCCTTGGTTCTGGCGTTCATATAAATAAAAGAGACAAACGTGTATGATTTACAACTCTAGATTAACCAACCCAACTGATTCAACATGTTTAGTCCTTTAATCCTTGTTCTTAGTACTACCTCCATGATCTCACACTCCTAATCATATGAGCTAAAATGTTACACATTCAATCATTGAGAGATATAAAGAAAAAGACATATACATAGATAGATTATCTTTCCATAAGGTTGAGTGATCTGATCTGACAAATGTTATAAGTGCTACACTCATGAACTTATCATCCATCAACTTGTCTTGCTCACTATGCTTAAGATTAGAGAAGAACAAATACACTTTTGGTTCTGTTGGTGTTTTCCACCAACAGAGCCCATGCACTTGATCTCTGCCTTGTCTCTATGAGCAGGTACACTACGAGCACAAACACACTGAGCAAGATACTGCTAACACCGCACTTCGAACTGCTGGGCAAACGAAGAACATGGGTGACACCGTATTAAAAGGTGCAGACGTCAAGGTCCGCACCTGAATCAAATGACGCACCTGAAGAATGAACACGATGAGAAGTCTTGACAAGAAGACTTAAAACATTGAACCCTCGCCGAAAGGTAAGATTGGTAGTTATCCATATTTATCCTTTCTGCATTCCCTTTTCCATTTAATTATTTACTTTCCTTAAATAGATTATTAGTTAAATCATGCTATCTTGAAAAGAAAATAAAAATGTTAAAAAATACTAAGCCCCATGTGAGTATACGAGTGGCATAAAACTCATAAGTACCTTCACTGTGGTGGCATAAAAATAAAATAAATATTTCTTTTCTACTTTATAAAATAAAAATATAAAAACAGGGAGTAATATTTAATGAGGAAGCTCAACGTGATGAAGGCTAGATATTTATGCTAACACTTAATTAGTTCCACAAGCTTTGTTGTCTATTTGAGCTCCACAGAATTTAAGAATCAAGAAGACTAGCAGACAGAGGACATTCTAATCGCTGTCAGAATACTGCTGACTTTCAAATACACCTCTGCCACCTGCTAGCTACATCAAGAGAAATTACGTCAAAATTCAGCTTGGAGGAGAGCACCCCCATTTATCTCGCTAAGTATTTCTACCTATCTTTATACTTATATTATATTAGAATATTAAAATACATAAACTATGAAAAACCAAATAAAGATTTTGTGCTTATATATATATCTTTTGCTTAGTGTGTTTAATAAATAAATAAAGTGGCTATGTTAATCTGAATCTTAATAATAAAACTCTAGCATGGATATGATGAATAGTTGCTCTGCCTAATTTGCAAATTTGAAGTTCTCTCTCAAGTTTAGACATAACTGTTATAATTTAAAGCTTGCTCTAGATCTAAACTTGTGGGATCAAAACTTGATCTGAAATCTAAGTTGTTAACGGATATGATATGGGAAGGTTGAGCTGTTGTTTATCTATTCCTAGAGATGCTAGAATTCTGGAGAATTTTATCTTTGAAAAATCTTTAAAATGTTGCATGATGAGTTCCTGTATGATGAAAGTTTAAATTCCTACCACAGCCATATATACATGCTTGCTAGACTTTGAGCCACACATTTATTATTTACTGCTTATGAGCATTGAGTGTGGTCAAGCTGTGTAGACCCTTAGGAGCTTGTCATGTGGTTAAATCAAGATTCACTTGCACGTTCACTCATATATATGCTACTTCTACTCCGGAAGTACCATCCACATATATCCATCCATTTCCATCTCCAAAATCACCTAAAAATATTCTATTCCTAATTCGGGAGAGAATAGCCAAAAACATCTGTGTTTTTCTCTTGTGAAATAAATGCTCAAGTTATCTTGCTACTACCACTTGCTATATTATCTCAAGAGATGAGTGCTCTGAAAAAAAAGAAAAAAAAAAGAGAAAAGAAAAAAATAAACGAGGAAATAAAAAGCGGCAAGTGCCCGGAACCTCGAAATAAAAGAAAAAGAAGTGAGACGAGAGGTAAAAATGGACAAGTGTCCGACAGTAGAATTAGGGGTACAGGATAAAAGAAGAGAATCTCATTCTCCTCATAAAGTTTCAAAAAGCAAGGAAGGTATGTATCCCCTCAAAAGAGCAAAAGTAGAATTAGACTTTCACCATTGTTATCACCATCATCACCATACACTATTCATTCGCCACACATGCATATCTTGATTTGGCTTATTGATTTGTTTCTTTGGATCCATGGTTTGACTATACAATAAATGTCTTGTAAGTATGTATATTTTATCTCCCACCTATGAGCTCCAGATATTAAAGCCTTATTAGAGTAAGGTGAGAGAGAAGACAATGTCACTATCCCTTATACCACAAATACCACATATTTTGAGAGAAGGCATATACCATCACTGCCTTGGTAAGGAACCAGAAATACCACAAAAGAGAGATATGAGAGAGTCATACAAAGGAATCTCTGAGTTTTATTTGGAAATCTGCAAAAACTCCAGAGCTATAGCTGATCAAGAATAAGCGACATGGCACTTGACTGGACTGTTCTATCTTTTAACCACTCAAGACACAAGTGACGGTTACAAGTCCCATGGTGAAAGGTAAAGTAAGTAAGTTTTAAGTCTTGACAGTTTACTCTAACTCAGAGATGAGACCTCATTTAAAAGCATGTGTACCGTCAATTTTTAAAGATATTGCAACAACTTATGATCCATAGCTGAGTCTATCCTTCCTCAGGGACGAGCAAGAGGTAAGCTTGGGGGAGTTTGTTGACGGTCCTTAAGTATCAAATTTAACTATCAAATAAACAAAGAAAAGGATCCAAATGAAATCAACATCGAGACTTAGTGTTTTATCTGACAGAATTCCACGAGTTTTGGTGTTTGTCTATTTCTGCAGGAGGTTATCAGGAAATAAGGAAGAAAGGCCCACACGTCCGGATTACATAGAGATATCAACGTGTCGCGCAATTATCTTACATCTAGAAGACTCCAGAAGCCACGGGAAGGAAGCGGAGACCGAACGGAGTCAGGGACAGGGCGCCCGCCCAAGTCCCTAGGGCGCCCGCCCACCTTTTTCGGCCAATCACGCTCAATCTCGCGGATTATGCTCCACCGACCTAAAGGATCAAGAATAACCGTTCAATCAATGTCGGTTTGATCCGACGGCCCAGGTTCACTTGAGGGGACTATAAAACCAGACCCCCTGGCCCCTGGAGGAGGCAACCCCTTGATCATTATTCATTATTCATAGACAGAGCAAAAGCTAGGGTTTAGAGATGAGAGCTCTCCTCTCTTCTCTAAACTAGAGTAGATCTAGATAGTAGCAAGATGGAGAGCGAAGGAGGATTAGAGGAGAGGCCGGCCTGTCGGTTCTTCCTCCGGTTGTACTTCGCCATGATCAAGCTCTAATCAAGCTTGCTCATGGGATGACTCTGGTAATCTACTTCTAATTCATTATGCAATTACTAATCATGTATGTTCTGGTTCACAACTCTTTTGAGTACTTCTAATCTATAGGACCCTATAGGTTAGAGTTGTAGTATAGGTGTAAGCGTGGTGCTTAGACCTAGATTACTTGTGGATATCCCCTGACTAGCTGGATCGTGTGGTAGGCCGCGTAGGTGACAGTTACGTTGGTCCCCTGTAGTCCACCTCTCGTTAGCAGGACGGGTAGGGTTTATTGACCTATGGATAAGCATCCTTTGTGGTGTACTCTTATCACGTGGTTCGTCCCAGACATAGACATACCCCTTTGAAGTAGAGAAACCATAGTTATCCTCTCTATTCTGCTACCATCGCCCATATACTAGAATTGCTCTACTCTCTATTCCCATATTACCAACAACTGTTATCTTACCTTTAATATTGTTCTTATTCGATTCTACCATCTTTCTTATTCACACCTATTTACTTATCTTGGTTAAGTTAGAGCGTAGATCAGTTCTCCCGTTTCCCTGTGGATACGATAAAACCTTTAACCGGGTAAAAGCTTCAACGGTATCCGTGCGCTTGCGGATTATCTGTGTGCGTATAAATACCATAGTACACTCTAGTGCCATGCTGGGGATGACAACCTAGTATTCAAGTGGTGTTAGCAAGTGTCAACACTGCTACAAGTGCAACAGCCCCAACTATTGCTTCTTCAGATACTACTTCCTCTGCACGTAGTAGAGAAATTATGTGCCATAAGTGCCATGGTCATGGACATATTGATGCACAGTGTCCTAGTAGGAGGGCCATGATTGTGAATGAGAATGGTGAATGGGAATCTAAAAGTGATCGTGAGGAAGAAGGTCCAAGATATGATGAGGATCATGAAAACAATGATAATGAGATCCAACCCAATGAAGGTGAAAACAACTGCTTTATTTCTCTTTGTGTGCTTAGTGTTACTGCTGCAAAGGAAGAGAATGGGCAGCGACACAATCTTTTCCACACCCGAGGCATGATCAAAGAAAAATTGTGTAGAATTATTGTTGACAATGGCAGCTGCAACAATATTGCTAGCCAAGAATTGTTTGATAGAATGGAGCTAAAACAAAGGCATCATCCTAATCCATATAAGATGCAGTGGCTCAATGATTGTGGTGCGCTGCGTGTGAGCCATGTTGTGATAGTTCCTTTCTCTATTGGGAGGTATAATGATCATGTGGAGTGTGATGTGGTGCCTATGCAAGCATGCCAACTGCTGCTAGGAAGACCATGGTTATATGATCGTGATGTTCAGATCTTTGGAAGAACCAACAAGCTGGCTTTCATGTACAAAGGAGAGCGAATTTCTTTGCTCCCTTTGACACCGGAGGAGATTTTGAAGGATGATCTAAAAAAACAGCGAGAGAGCGAGAACCACTTGCGAGTGACCTACAAAAATAGTGAGGGAGTGTTTCCGAAGCCAAATAAAACCCCAGAGCCACAAACAACCAAGACAAAGGGAAAAGAGGGATTAGTTATGATGGCTAGGAAGGGGGATTTAAAAGAATTGAGTGAACCCAATGCCACATTCTTTGTACTCCTGTACAAGGAAAATTTTCTTTCCACTAATGACTTATCCTCTACTTTGCCAAGTGTTATTTTTAATGTGTTACAGGAATGTGAAGATGTCTTTCTAGAACAGGTACCACCAGGGCTGCCACCTAAGAGAGGAATTGAACATCAAATTGACCTTGTTCCCGGTGCTTCACTTCCAAACCGAGCTGCATACCGCACCAATCCAGAGGAAACAAAAGAAATTCAGCAACAAGTGGAAAAATTGATGAGAAAAAGGTATGTGCAGGAAAGTCTTTCACCTTGTGCAGTCCTTGTTCTTTTAGTTCCTAAGAAAGATAGTTTATGGAGAATGTGTGTTGATTGTAGAGCTATTAATAACATCATAGTAAGATATAGGCATCTCATTCCTAGACTTGATGATATGCTTGATAAACATAGTGGTGCAATAATTTTCACTAAAATTGACATGAGAAGTGGCTATCCCTAAATAAGAATGAGAGAAGGAGATGAGTGGAAAACAACTTTTAAAACCAAGTTTGGGTTCTATGAATGGTTGGTAATGCGTTTTGGATTGACTAATGCACCAAGTACCTTTATGAGATTGATGAATCATATGCTTAGATCTTTCATTGACAAGTTTGTTGTGGTTTACTTTGGTGATATATTAATTTACAGTAAGTCTCTTGATGAACATGTTGGGCATATCCAAAGTGTGCTTGCTGTCCTACGTGAGCAAAAATTGTATGCTAACCTTGACAAGTGCACATTTTACACCGATGTTGACAGTCCTTAAGTACCAAATATAATCATCAAATAAATAAAGAAAAGGATCTACATGCAACCAACACCCATACTTAGGGTTTTATCTGACAGAATTCCACGAGTTTTAGTGTTTGTCTATTTCTGCAGGGGGTTATCAGGAAATATGGAGGAAAGGCCCACATGTCGGGTTTACATAGAGATATTAACGTGCCGCGCAATTTTCTATCATCTAGAAGACTCCAGAAGCCACGGGAAGGAAGCGGAGGCCGAACGGGCCCAGAGGCAGGGCGCCCGCCCTGACTTGGAGTCCAAACAGGACTCTCTTCGTGGATTACTCTCCACCGACCTAAAGGATCAAGGATAACCGTCCAATCAATGTCGGTTTGATCTGACGGCCCAGGTTCACTTGAGGGGACTATAAAACCAGATCCCCTGGCCCCTGGAGAAGACAAGTTTTTCATAGAGTTGAGGGGAGCCCTCAAAGGAAAACCTCTTCTCTAAATAAAATTTACTTTAGGCTTAGCATCCAATGTGAGTAGAATTAGATCTTCTAGTTTCTACTAGATTGAGAGATATAGAGTGGAGGTGTAGATCGGAGGAAGGCCGGTCTGTCAGTGTCTACTCCGAGGTTGTACCTACGGGATCAATTCTTCTAACCCGAGGCTTGCTCCTAAGATTCTTCAGTAATTCGACTTCTAAATCTAGTAAGTTCTTGTCTTATTGTTCTTTGGTTTATGAGTTTATCCGATTGAGTATTAGAGTAATCACTGCCTCAACAACTGGTGCGGGACTTCCTTCCACAAGCAATTTGGTATCTGAGATGAACCTTTGAGGAGAAACCTGACGGCGTCTAGTTCTCCTCAACAATTGCTCAGGATCGTCAACGAAGTTTAGCGGCAATTGAAAACCGCTCATGCATTGTCTAGATTCAGGATAATGAGAAACAAGACAAGTGAAGGGTAAGTGTTGACGGTCCTTAAGTAACAAATATAATCAACAAATAAACAAAGAAAAGGATCTAAATGCAGCCGATACTCAGACTTAGGGTTTTATCTAACAGAATTCCACGAGTTTTGGTGTTTGTCTATTTCTGCAGGGGGTTATGAGGAATTACGAAAGAAAGGCCCACACATCAGGTTTACATAGAGATATTAACGTACTGTGCAATTATCCAACATCTAGAAGAGTCCAGAAGCCACGGGAACGAACGGGAGACCGAACGGGCCCGGGGGCAGGGCGCCCGCCCTCCCCCCTTGGGCGCCCGCCCTGGTCTGAGGACCAATCAGAACCAACAAGCAGTCCCTTCCCAGTGGTAAAAATATAAATAACGATACCTGGAATACTTTCTGGTTAAAATGCTACATTGGTATTAATCTGTGCGCTTGCAGATCTCATTTATTATTCATTCAGAAGAGCAATTGCATATTTCAATACCACGTCTCTCATGTCATGCTGGGGATGACAACTTGGCTTAAGTGGCATGAGAGATAGGTTTGGCATTTTTGGCGCCGTTATCAGAATTAGAAAACTAAGTCTACTTTTGGTAGTGACGTTAAGAATGCCCAACAAGCATTTTTGGCGCCGTTGCCGGGGAAGGTTGATTACTAATCAGGAATGAATATGGAATTTTGAGTCATCATTCGCATCACTAATATGATTGAGATTATCAATTCTCTCATACAGTTTTAGCCCAGTACTTTTCTATTTTATTTTATGCAGGGTAATGTATGAATAGAAGACATCTTGTAGGAAATTTTGTTGACAATCCCGAAGCATTATTCAGAAAAACAAGAGCCAAGCTCAAGAAGAGATCATCAACATTTCAGCACGAAGCTTCATCCAATCAAGAAGATCACCGAAGTTTCACCCAGAACTTGTCTTCAGAGTTCGAAGTCATGGCAAACAAATCGATCCGTGAGTTCTCAGCTCCCACTACGGACAACATCCGCACTGGACCTGCTGCAGAGATCGACGGCAACTTTGAGCTCAAGCTTGGACTTATCAACATGGTACAATCCAACTAGTTCTGTGGGAAGGCACACGAAGATGCTAGTGCTCATCTCCAACACTTCCTCGAGATTTGTAGCACATTCACCATATTAGGAGTCCGCAGAGATGCTATACTACTTCGCCTCTTCCCATTCTCACTATTGGGGAGAGTGAAGCAGTGGTTGTACGCTACAAAGGAGAAGAATACTACGTGGGCACTCTGCTCCACGAACTTTCTGGCTAAGTGCTTTCCCATGGGCAAGACCAATGCTCTCCGTGGGAAAATTACAAGTTTTCAGCAACAACATGATGAATCTGTTCCAGAAGCATGGGAGCGCTTCCAAGACTACATCCTAGAATGTCCCCATCATGGAATGGAGAGCTGGCTACTGATGCAGACGTTTTATCATGGGCTCGGCAATAGTGCCCGCGAGACCATGGATGCTGCAGCTGGAGGAGCATTCCTATCACTCACCACACCACAAGCCACAGCTCTTGTGGAGAAGATGGCGTCCAACCAAGGCTGGAATGAAGAAAGGACCCAGACACACAAAAGAGGTGGAGGTATGCATCAGCTCAAGGAGGTAGACATGTTGTCTGCCAAACTAGACCTGCTCATGAAGAAGCTCGATGATAGAGCTAGAGATAAGAAAGAAGTCATGCACATCTACAACTCTCACATGACTTGTGAGGAGTGTGGAGATACTGGACACTTAGGCAATCACTGCCCTGAGATGCTTGAGGACGTGAACTACATCAACAGCAACAACAACAACAATTACTACAACCGTCCTCAATAAAATCAAGGTTGGAATCAATAGAGGCCTAACTACTCAGGTAATTATCATGGTAATAATTCTTACAATAATAATAATAATTTTCCACCTCTGAGAGAGTTAGTGTCTAATCAAGGAAAGCCAATGGATAACCTATCTAAGAAATTGGCATCCAATGATAAAATGCTAGAAAATATAATAATAGAATGGATAATTTCTCTATTGCCATCAAGAATCAAATTAGCTTTAATAAAATGATTGAATCTCAGTTAAATCAAATAGTTGCTGCTGTTCCTGCTACTAACCCCGGTATACCATCACAACCGAAAGGATTAGAATCTGCAAATCTTGTAGACATGTTTGATACAGGTAACTACTGGAGTAACCCCGTTGCGGAAGTAACTACTGACCTTCTGTCGATCAAGAGAGGCGATCTAGGACGCCCCGTCATCTCGATCTCCATCGGCATGGTGGACTTCCCACAAGCACTCTACGACTTTGGCTCTAGTGTCAACATTATCCCTAGGGTACTCTATGAAAAATTCTTTACATATCCTTTAATGGAAACAACCATGTGTTTGCAGCTTGTAGATCAGACGCTAAGTTTCCCAAAGGGAATATTGAAGAACCTCTGCGTCCGAGTTGGTACCTTGTACGCCCCAGCAGACTTCGTGGTGATAGAGACCGGTAATGATGAGAGGGCACCCATCATCTTAGGGAGGCCATTCCTGAACACCTCGGGAGCTGACATTTACGCTAGTGCTGCCAAGATCAGTTTCTACATCAAAGGGAGGAAGGAGACATTTTCCTTCAAGAACAAGACTACACAAATCCCAGAGCAATCCCGACATGAACCAAGGAAGAGGACCAACAGGAGGAACAGGAGCAAGCAACTGTGGACCGAGTCAACTAAGATAGTCACTACAATTCATGGAGGTCAAGATCATCAACTTAAGTCACCGTTCCTGACCAAGAAGGACGACCTAGGTATGCCAAGCATCCATTAATCCATCAATGGGTACAACTTCTACAAGACACTTTGCGACATCAGGTCGGGCATCATCATAATGGCCGCAGTCACCTATCGACTCTTGTTTGGAACCATGCCCCTAAAACCGACATACATCTAGCTCCAGATGGCAGATCAGACATTCCGAAAGGTTGAAGGTATAGTAACTGATGTCCCTGTCAAAATAGACGATCATTTTGTCCATGCAGACTTTCAGGTTATTGATATGGGAGAAGATGAGTATGATCCACCCATCATCCTTGGGAGACCGTTCCTCAGCACCGTTAAAGCAACATCTACATTGGAACTGGAGAAGTCCATATGCACTTCCCCTCTGAGAAGGTACGCCACTATTTTACTGACCCTAACTATATAGTCGAAGACTCTAAGCAGGTCAGGACAAGAAGAAGACGACGCAACCGCGACCAGAGGAGGCAAATCATCAAGGACGGATGGGTAGACTACGAAGGAGAAGTGGTAAGGTCTGAAGACATACAGCTTGAATGAAACTATCTAGAGGAGACTCTAGCACCGAGTCAGGTGTGGAGAGAAAAGATAGTTATACACAAAGAAGAGGCGCCGTCGGAACCACCGACTATGCCATCCAACGAATCCCAGGACGACTGAGAAAACAGAGAGTCCCGTTCGGAGGACTTAAAAACACCGAACGCCTTGCCAAGAGGTAAACTTGGTAGTTATCCTTTTCCTTTCAATTATTTAAAATTGTTTGCTTAGTTAATCATGTTCATACTATCTTAAAAAGAAAATAAAAATGTTAAAAAATGGTAAGCCCCATGTGAGTATACGAGTGGCACAAAACCCATAAGTATATTCACTGTGGTGGCATAAAAATAAAATAAATAATTTTTTCTGCTCTATAAAATAAAAGATATAAAAATAGAGAGTAACACTTATTGAGGAAGCTCAACATGATAAAGGCTAGATATTTATGCTAGCACCTAATCAGTTTCACAAAGCTTTGTTGTCTATTTGAGCTCCACAGAATTCAAGAATCAAGAAGACTAGCAGACGGAGGACATTCTAATCGCTGTCAGGGTACTGCCGACATTCAAATACATCTCTACCACCTGCTAGCTACATCAGAAGAAATTACGTCAAAATTCAGCTTGGGGGAGAGCACCCCCATTTATCCCGCTAAGTATTTCTATCTATCTATATACTTATACTATATTAAAATAAAAATATACATAACTATGAAAAACCAAATAAAGATTTTGTGCTTACATATATATATATCTTTTGATTAGTGTGCTTAATAAATAAATAAAGTAGCTATGCTAAACTGAATCTTAATAAAACTCTAGCATGGATATGATGAATAGTTGCTCTGCCTATTTTCAAATTTGAAGTTCTCTCTCGAGTTTAGACATAACTGTTATAATTTAAAGCTTTCTCTAAACCTGAACTTGTGGGAAGAGAACTTAATCTGGAGTATAAGTTGTTAACGGATATGATATAAGAAGGTTGAGCTATTGTTTATCTGTTCCTAGAGGTGCTAGAATTCTGGAGAATTTTATCTTTGAAAATCTTTAAAATATCACATGATGAGTTCCTGTATGATGAGAGTTTAAATTCCTACCACAACCATATATACATGCTTGCTAAGACTTTGAGCCACACATTTACTTTTTACTGCTTATGAGCATTGAGTGTGGTCAAGCTGTGTAGACCCTTTGGGGCTTGTCATGTGGTTAAATCAAGATTCACTTGCACGTTCACTCACACATGCTGCTTCTATTTCGGTAGTACGCATCCACATATATCCACTCATTTCTATCTCCAGAACCACCCAAAAGTATTCTACTCCTAATCCGAGAGAGAATAGCCAAAAACATTCTCCTATTTCTGTTTTTCCCTGTGAAATAAATGCTCAAGTTATCTTGGTTACTACCACTTGCTATATTATTTCGGGAGATGAGTGCTCTAAAAAAAGAGAGAGAAAAAAAAGAAAGGATACGAGGAAATAAAAAGGGGCAAGTGCCCGGAACCTCGAAAGAAAAGAAAAAGTGAGACGAGAGGTAAAAATAGACAAGTGTCCAACAGTACAATTAGGGGTACAAGATACCCACCTGAGAGGAAAAAAGAAAATATAGAGCATCTTATTCCCCTCAAAAGGTTTCAAAAGAGCAAGAAAGGTATGTATCCCCTCAAAAGAGCAAAAGTAGAATTAGACTTTCACCATTGCTTTCACCATTGTTATCACCATCATCACCATACACCATTCATTCGCCACACATGCACATCTTGATTTGACTTATTGACTTGTTTCTCTGGATCCATGGTTTGACTACGCAATAAATGTCTTGTAAGTATGTATACTTCATCTCCCACCTATGAGCTCCAGATATCAAAAAAGCCTTATTAGAGTAGGATGAGAGAGAAGGCAATATCACTATTCCTTATACCACAAATACTACATACTTTGAGAGAAGGCATATACCATCACTGCTTTGGTGAGGATCCAGAAATACCACAAAAGAGAGATCTGAGAGAGTCATACAAGGAATCTCTAAGTTTTATTTGAAAATCTGCAAAAACTCCAGAGCTATAGCTAATCAAGAATAAGAGACATGGCACTTGACTAGACCGTTCTATCTTTTAACTGCTTAAGACAGAAGTGACGGTTACAAGTTCCATGGTGAAAGGTAAAATGAGTAAGTTTTAATTCTTGACAGTTTACTCTAAATCATAGATGAGACCTCATTTGAAAGCATGTGTATCGTCAACTTTTAAAGGCATTCCAACAACTTCTGATCCATCACTGAGATTATCCTTGCTCAGGGACAAGCAACAGGTAAGCTTGGGGGAGTTTGTTGACGGTCCTTAAGTATCAAATATAATCAACAAATAAACAAAAAAAGGATCCAAATGCAACCGATACTCAGACTTAGGGTTTTATCTTATAGAATTCCACGAGTTTTGTTGTTTGTCTATTTCAGCAGGGGGTTATCAAGAATTACGGAAGAAAGGCCCACACGTCGGGTTTACATAGAGATATTAACGTACCGTGCAACTATCTAACATCTAGAAGAGTCCAGAAGCCACGGGAACGAACGGGAGACCGAACGGGCCCGGGGACAGGGCGCCCGCCCTCCCCCTTGGGCGCCTACCCTGGTCTGAGGACCAATCAAAACCAACCTCACGGATTATGCTCCACCGACCTAAAGGATCAAGGAAAATCGTGCGATTAATGTCGGTTTGATCCGACGGCCCACATTCATTTGGAAGGACTATATAAGCTGACCCCCTCACCCCTGGAGGAGAGCACCTCTCAGAAACCCTAATTCATTATCCATCTCGGGAGAAGAAGACTCTGATGAAGCCCTAGAGGCACCATGTTGGGTATTCTTAACATCATTACCAAAAGTAGACTAAGTTCTCTAAATCTAGTAATGGTGCCAAAAATGCCAAACCTATCCCTCACACCACTTAAGCCAAGTTGTCATCCCCAGCATGATATAAGAGACGCGGTATTGAAATATGCAATTGCTCTTCTAAATAAATAATGAATGGGATCTGCAAGCGCACAGATTAATACCGATGCAGCATTTTAACCGGGAAGTATTCCAGGTATCGTTATTTATATTTTTACCACTGGGAAGGGATTAGCAATCATCACTATTGATTACAGAATAGAATATGAGATTGAGCATCTATCATTGCATGTATAATTGAGAACATTATATCTAACTCTTCATACAGGGATAAGTGTCACATAAAAGATATATGAAATAATAATAGTGACAAGGATAACTAGTCTGATCTAGCCACATAATAAATATGGTAAGCACCTCAATTAGATACTCTAGAAAGTCATTAGCATGGTATTAGAACGAACTACAAGAATATTCCCTAAGTTATTCTTAACTATATAGTCTAGCATATCATAGTTAGTGCAAGCATACTTAGCAATCATTGTGAGACAAGACTACGCCCATGCATAGTGATATTAGCAAGGAATATGAGAAACATAGCAATCACTCCCCTGTAATAATGTTGCTCTGCCAGCCCAATACACGAGAGGGGGACTATATAAGAATCAATGAAGCTGTCACTATCACGAACCACCCCACGATCTGGCATATTGGGTACAATCGCAGATAAATACGGTATAAGCACCACGCCTACACAATATCTATCATTTACCCATGGATCCGATGGATAAACGCTATACGATCCTAAGCATGTATATAGATCCAATCTAACTAAGCCAAGTACATAACTATGATAAACTAAGAACAATATAATCTTGAATATAAGCAAGTAGAGCAAAGTCATAAGCAATATATTGAAGTAGAACAAAGTCATATTCATAATATTGAAGAACAAAGATAATTAGAAAGCAATTAGAAGCACAATTAGAGAATTACCAAGAATCCTCTTGACAGATCCGGAAACCAATCGAAGATTGACTCCTTCTAGTTCTAATCCTATGTAGTTATGCTAATCTAGATATCTAATTGATGTGGTGGCTCTAATCTTGATCAGAGGCTTCTTCTCCCTTGATGGAACAATGAATTAGGGTTGAGAGGCTCTCTCCTCAAGGGGCCAGGGGGTCTGGTTTTATAGTCCCTTCAAGTGAATATGGGCCATTGGATCAAACCGACATAGATTGTATGGTTTAGATTCATCCTTTAGGTCGGTGGAGATCTCCCGCAAAGCAGAGTCCTGATTGCACTTGGGGGCAGGGCGGGCGCCCAGTAGGACAGGGCGGGCGCCCTGTCTCTGGCCCCGTTTCGCCTCCGCTTCGGTCTCGTGGCTTCTGGAGTCTTCTAGATGTAAGATAATTGCGCAGCACGTTAATATCTTTACGTAATCCTGACGTGTGGGCCTTTCTTCCATATTTCCTGATAACCCCCTGCAGAAATAGACAAACACCAAAACTCATGGAATTCTGTCAGATAAAACCCTAAGTCTAGATCTTGATTTCATTTGGATCCTTTTCTTTATTTATTTGATAATAAAATTTGATACTTAAGGACCGTCAACACACCACATCAATAGATCTCTAGCTTAGCATAGCTACATAGGATTAGAACTAGAAGGAGTCAATCTTCGACTGGTTTCTGGATCTGTCAAGAGGATTCTTGTAATTCCTCTACTGTTCTTCAATTGTTCATCATTGTACTTCAATATTATGAATATGACTTTGTTCTACTTCAACATATTGATTATGACCTTGCTCTACTTGTTATTATTTGCAATTATATTGTTCTTAGTCTATCATAGTTATATGCTTGGTGTTGGGTATTCTTAACATCATTACCAAAAGTAGACTTAGTTTTCTAATTCTGATAACGGTGCCAAAAATGCCAAACCTATCCCTCATACCACTTAAGCCAAGTTGTCATCCCCAGCATGATATAAGAGACGCGGTATTGAAATATGCAATTGCTCTTCTAAATAAATAATGAATGGATCTGCAAGCGCACAGATTAATACTGATGTAGCATTTTCACCGGGAAGTATTCCAGGTATCGTTATTTATATTTTTACCATTGGGAAGGGATTAGTAACCATCAATATTGATTATAGAATAGAATATGAGATTGAGTATCTATCATTGCATGTATAATTGAGAACATTTATCTAACTCTTTCATACAGGGATAAGTGTCACATAAAAGATATATGAAATAATGAATAGTGACAAAGATAATTAATCTGATCAGCATAACTTAGCCACATAATAAATATGATAAGCACCTCAATTAGATACTCTAGAAAGTCATTAGCATGGTATTAGAACAAACTACAAGAATATTTCCTTTGTTATTCTCAACTATATAGTCTAGCATTATCATAGTTAGTGCAAGCATACTTAGCAATCATTGCGAGACAAGACTACGCCCATGCATAGTGATATTAGCAAGGTAAATGAGAAACATAGCAATCACTCCCCTGTAATAATGTTGCTCTGCCAGCCCAATACACGAGAGGGAGACTATATAAGAATCAATGAAGCTGTCACTATCACGAACTACCCCGCGATCTGGCATATTGGGTACAATCGCAGATAAATACGGTATAAGCACCACGCCTACACAATATCTTTCTTTTATCCGATGGATAAACGCTATACGATCCTAAGCATGTATATAGATCCAATCTAACTAAGCCAAGTATATAACCATTATAAACTAAGAACAATATAATCTTGAATATAAACAAGTAGAGCAAAGTCATAAGCAATATATTGAAGTAGAACAAAGTCATATTCATAATATTGAAGAACAAAGATAATTAGAAGAACAATTAGAGAATTACCAAGAATCCTCTTGACAGATCCGGAAACCAATCGAAGATTGACTCCTTCTAGTTCTAATCCTATGTAGCTATGCTAATCTCGATATCTAATGGATGTGGTGGCTCTAATCTTGATCAGAGGCTTCTTCTCCCTTGAGGAATAATGAATTAGGGTTGAGAGGCTCTCTCCTCCAGGGGCCAGAGGGTCTGGTTTTATAGTCCCTTCAAGTGAATATGGGCCATTGGATCAAACCGACATAGATTGAACGGTTATCCTATCTTTTAGGTCGGTGGAGATTAGTCCCGAAAGAGAGTCTAGATCCAACTCTGTGAGGGGGCGGGCGCCCAGGTCAACTGGGCGGGCGCCCAGTGCCTGGCCCCGTTCGGCCTCCGCTTCCTTCCCGTGGCTTCTGGAGTCTTCTAGATGTAAGATAATTGTGCGACACGTTGATATCTCTATGTAATCCCGACGTGTGGGCCTTTCTTCAGTATTTCCTGATAACTCCCTGCAGAAATAGACAAACACCAAAACTCATGGAATTCTGTGAGATAGAACCCTAAGTCTAGATGTTGATTTCATTTGGATCCTTTTCTTTGTTTATTTGATAATTAAATTTGATACTTAAGGACCATCAACAAACTCCCCCAAGCTTACCTCTTGCTTGTTCCTAAGCAAAGATAGACTCAGTGATGGATCAGAAGTTGTTAAAATATCTTTAAAAATTGACGGTACACATGCTTTTAAATAAGATCTCATCTCTGAATTAGAGTAAACTGTCAAGACTTAAAACTTACATATTTTACCTTTCACCATGGGACTTGTAACCGTCACTTCTGTCTTGATTAGTTAAAAGATAGAACAGTCTAGTCAAGTGCCATGTCTCTTATTCTTGATCAGCTATAGCTCTGAAGTTTTTGTAGATTTTCAAATAAAACTCAGAGATTCCTTATATGATTCTCTCACATCTCTCTTTTGTGGTATTTCTAGATCCTTACCAAGGCAGTGATGGTATATGCCTTCTCTCAAAATTATATAGTATTTGTGGTATAAGGCATAGTGATATTGCCTTCTCTCTCACCCTACTCTAATAAGGCTTTAATATCTGGAGCTCATAGGTGGGAGATAAAGTATACATACTTACAAGACATTTATTGCATAGTCAAACCATGGATCCAAAGAAACAAATCAATAAGTCAAATCAAGATGTGCATGTGTGGCGAATGAATGGTGTATGGTGATGATGGTGATAAAAATGGTGAAAGTCTAATTCTACTTTGCTCTTTTGAGGGAATACATGCCTTCCTTGCTTTTTTGAAACTTTGTGAGGAGAATGAGATGCTCTATATTTTCTTTTCGCTCAGGTGGGCATCTTGTACCTCTAATTCTACTGTCGGACACTTGTCCATTTTTACCTCTCGTCTCACTTTTTCTTTTCTTTCGAGGTTCCGGGCACTTGCCCCTTTTTATTTCCTCGTATCTTTTTTCTTTTCTCCCTTTTTTTAGAGCACTCATCTCTTCAGATAATATAGCAAGTGGTAGTAACAAGATAACTTGAGCATATATTTCACAGAGGAAAAATAGAAATATTTTTGGCTATTCTCTCCCGGATTAGCAGTAGAATATTTTTGGGTGGTTCTGGAGATGGAAATGAGTGGATATATGTGGATGGTACTTCCGGAGTGGAAGCAGCATGTGTGAGTGAACGTGCAAGTGAATCTTGATTTAACCACATGACAAGCTCCTAAGGGTCTACACAGCTTGACCACACTCAATGCTCATAAGCAGTAAATAGTAAATGTGTGGCTCAAAGTCTAACAATCATGTATATATGGCTATGGTAGGAATTTAAACTCTCATCATGCAATATTTTAAAGATTTTCAAAGATAAAATTCTTCAGAATTCTAGCATCTCTAGGAACAGATAAACAGCAGCTCAACCTTCCTATATCATATCCGTTAACAACTTAGACTTCAGATCAAGTTTTCTTCCCACAAGTTTAGGTTTAGAGCAAGCTTTAAATTATAACAGTTATGTCTAAACTTGAGAGAGAACTTCAAAATTTAAAAAATTAGGCAGAGCAGCTATTCATCATATCCATGCTAGAGTTTTATTATTAAGATTCAGATTAACATAGCCACTTTATTTATTTATTAAACTAAGCAAAAGATATATATATATAAGCATAAAATCTTTATTTGGTTTTCCATAGTTATGTATATTTATATTTTAATATAGTATAAGTATATAGATAGATAGAAATACTTAGCGGGATAAATGGGTGTGCTCTCCCCAAGCTGAATTTTGACGTAATTTCTTTTCATGTAGCTAGCAGGTGGCAGAGGTGTATTTGAAAGTCGGCAGTATTTTGACAGCGATTAGAATGTCCTCTGTCTACTAGTCTTCTTAATTCTTAAATTCTGTGGAGCTCAAATAGACAACAAAGCTTTGTGGAACTGATTAAGTGTTAGCATAAATATCTAGCCTTTATCATGTTGAGCCTCCTCAATAAATGTTACTTCCTATTTTTATTTTTTCATTTTATAGAGCAGAAAAATATTTATTTTATTTTTATGCCACCATAGTAAATGTACTTATGGGTTTTATGCCACTCGTATACTCACATGGGGCTTACTATTTTTAACATTTTTTTATTTTCTTTTCAGGATAATATAAACATGATTAACTAAGCAAACTATTTTAAATAATTGAAAGGGAAAGGATAACTACCAAGTTTACCTCTTGGCAAGGCGTTCGGTATTTTTAAGTCCTCCAAACGGGACTCTCCGTTTTCTCAATTGTCCTAGGATTCGTTGGGTGGCGGAGTCGGTACTTCCAGCGGCGCCTCCTCTTCATGTATGGTTATCTTCTCTTTCCACACCTGACTCGGTGCTACGGTCTCCTCAGGATAGTTCTGTTTAAACTGTATGTCTTCTGACCTTATCACTTATCCTTCATAGTCTGCCCATCCGTCCTTGAATATTTCCCTCCTCTGGTTGCGGTTGCGTCATTTTCTGACCTGCTTAGATTCTTCAACGATATAGTTTGGGTCGGTAAATGTTGACGGTCCTTAATGCTCACATTTAACCATCAACTAATCATGGAAAAGGATCTAAATGGAACCAACACCTAGACTTAGGGTTTTATCTGACAGAATTCCACGAGTTTTGGTGTTTGTCTATTTCTGCAGGGGGTTATCAGGAAATAAGGAAGAAAGGCCCACACGTCGGGTTTACATAGAGATATTAACGTGCCGCGCAATTTTCTACCATCTAGAAGACTCCAGAAGCCACGGGAACGAACGGGAGGCCGATCGGGCCCGGGGGCAGGGCGCCCGCCCAAGTCCCTTGGGTGCCCGCCCAGCTACAGTAACCAATCAGCTTCAACTTCGCGGATCGTGCTCCACCGACCTAAGGGACCAAGGAAAACCGTGCGATTAATGTCGGTTTGATCCGACGGCCCAGATTCACTTGAAGGGACTATAAAACTAGACACCCTGGCGCCTGGAGATCATACCTCTTCTACAGAATCAAAGCTAGGGTTTCAATTCTTCATCCAAGTAGAGAGGATCCCTCTAGTTCTTCTAGTTCTACCTCTAGTTCATCTAGATCTAGTTCTAGTTCATCTAGTTCTAGTTCTAGTTCCTCTAGTTCTAGTTCTAGTTAGTTCTAGTTGTAATCTAGAAAATAGGGAGAGAGAAGAGGAGAGCGGAGGAGGAGCCGGATCTGTCGGATCTTCCTCAACATTGTACTTTTGCAGCATCTGGTTCGTTCTTCATCGTTCTCCAGGTTCTTCAACTCATTACTCCTGAGTTCTCTAATTACTTTTATTTACATTCAAGTTATTTATTAGATTCCCGCTTGCATCAAGTGCTCTAATCTTTGAAACATTAGAGTAGTAATTAATAGATTAGACGTGGTGTTTAGTCTTGCAATTACCTGGAATTGCACCCAATCCTGCGGATTGTTGTGGTAGCCCTAGGGTAGTGACAGCCCTAACGGTCGACGTATTCCACCACGTTCGGATCGGTGTTTGTAGGACCGTAGTCGGAGCTTCCTAGCCCCCTTCTCATCTCGTTGAGTTGATCTTGATATAGGTCAGCGTTGGAGGGGAAACCACTTCGCCGACATAAATTGATGGCTTCCCAAGGACAAGCTTAGTGTCCTAAAACAAGCACTGATCAGATTGTAACATGAGCTTTTAATTATGTGCAACATTACCTTGTGTATTGAGCATATAAGGATAATTGTAAAAGAAAAATCCTTCGGGTATTCTTGTCACTAACCTTTCCAGGATTGGAGCAAGAAGATCGGATGAATGACAAGCACAAGGTATGTCCAACCAATCATCATACAACATTGAATTAAATTCATCCAAACTTGAATTTTGCAAAATTCAAGCTTGGGGGAGTACTTTACATAAAAACATCCTTTGCCATGTTGCTATGTTGGTTGTCCCTACCTTTGAGACATGCTCAATTTGTTAAATAGTAATCACACTACTTCATCTCCACTTGAGTAGATCTCTATAAATGCTCTCATGGTACCTTTATTTGCTTTAGTATATGTCTAGGTTTGGAGTAGTCTCATTTATCTCTTAATTAAGCATGGTGCTTAGTTTAGGAATGATGATATTACTTCCAAAGGATTTTAAATTAAGCATGATGCTTAGGTTAAAATTCCCTCCTAAATCAAATTAGACATGGTGTCTAGGTTGATCTTTGAGCCGACAGTATGCTATAGTAGATATTGGATATTTTGTTGGACTAACCCCTGCAGGAAAACTTTCAATATTGACCTGGGAAGTCCTGAGATAAACTCACATTGGAGACATAGAGAGAGACACATGAAGTTTAACAATTTACACAAGGAAGGCATATCTCACAAGAGATGATCCATGAAGGGTGCCACAAACACGTTGCACAACCACTAAGAGAGGAAAGCTTCCACAAGGTGATACTGTACCGTCACTCTTCAAGTAAGGTAACATCTTAAGGTACTTGACTATCACTTCTATAAGCTTCTCCTTTGTTCTGGCGTTCACATGAATAAAAGAGACAAACATTTATGATTTCCAACTCTAGATTAACCAACCCAATCGATTCAACATGTTTAGTCCTTCCAATGTTGTGATCCTATACTCCTAATCATATGAACTAAAATGTTGCACACTCAATCTTTGGAAGATATGTATATAAAAAGAACATAAGTATAGAAAGATTATATTTCCATTAGGTTGAGTGATCTGATCTGACAAATGTATTTAATACTACACTCATGATTTTATTATCCATCAACTTTGTCTTGCTCACTATGCTTGAGGTTAGAGAAGAACAAATACACTTTTGGTTCTGTTGGTGTTTTCCACCAACAGAGCCCATGCCCTTGATCTCTGCCTTGTCTCTATGAGCAGGTACACTTTGAGCAAAATATGAAGGACTTTTACAACTCCCAGACTCCACCAAGTGAAGAACCTAGATCTACGAGCACAAACACACTGAGAGACAATCCAGGACGCCCTGTCATCCCGATCTCCATCGGCATGGTGGACTTCCCAGAAGCACTCTGTGACTTTGGCTCCAGCATCAACATTATGCCCAGGGTACTCTATGAAAAATTCTTTACACATCCTTTATTAGAAACAACCATGTGTTTGCAGCTTGCAGATCGTATGCTAAGTTTCCCAAAGAAAATATTGAAGAACCTCTACGTCCGAGTTGGTACCTTATACGCTCCAGCAGACTTCGCGGTGATAGAGACTGATACTGATGAGAGGGCACCCATCATCCTAGCGAGGCCATTCCTGAACACCTCAGGAGCTGTCATCTACGCTACTGCTACCAAGATCAGTTTCTACATCAAGGGAAGGACGAAGACGTTTTCCTTCAAGAATAAGACTACACAAATCTCAGAGCAATCCAGACATGAACCCAGGAAGAGGACCAACAGGAGGAACAGGAACAAGCAAATGTGGACCAAGTCAGCTAAGATAGTCACTGCAGTTCAAGGAGGTCATGATCGTCGACTTAATTCACCTTTCTTGATCAAGAAGGACGACCCTGGTGTTCCAAGCATCGAGTGCACAATCAACGGATATTCTTTTCAGAAGACACTCTACGACACCGGATCTAACGTCAACATAATGGCCGCAGTCACTTATCAGCTCCTGCATGGAACCATGTCCGTACAACCAACATACATTCAGCTCCAGATGATTTTAAGGTTATTGACATGGGAGAAGACAAGTACGATCCACCCATCATCCTTGGAAGACCGTTCCTCAGCACTGTTAAAGCAATCATCTACATTGGAACCAGAGAAGTCCACATGCACTTCCCCTCTGAGAAGGTACGCCACTGTTTTACTAACCCTAACTATATAGTTGAAGACTCTAAGCAGGTCAGGACAAGAAGACAACGACACAACCGCAACCAGAGGAGGCAAATCATCAAGGACGGATGGGTAGACTATGAAGGAGAAGTTGTAAGGTCTGAAGACATACAACTTGAACAGAACTGTCCTGAGGAGACCGTAGCACCGAGTTAGGTGTGGAGAAAGAAGATAGTTTTACACGAAGAAGAAGTGCCACCGGAACCACCGACTACGCCACCCAGCGAATCCCAGGACGACTGAGAATATGGAGAGTCCCGTTCAGAGGACTTAAAAACACCGAACGCCTTGCCAAGAGGTAAATTTGGTAGTTATCTTTTTCCTTTCAATTATTTTAAAATAGTTTGCTTAGTTAATTAGGTTCATATCATCTTGAAAAGAAAATAAAAATGTTAAGTAAGCCCCATGTGAGTATGCTCATGGCATAAAACCCATAAGTACATTCACTGTGGTGGCATAAAAATAAAATAAATATATTCCTGTCCTATAAAAATAAAATTATAAAAATAGATTTATGATCCTACCAAAGAGAGTAAAATTTATTAGAAGAAGCTCAACATGATAACGGCTAAGAGTTTTTATGCTAACACTTAACTAGTTTCACAAAGCTTTGTTGTCTATTTGAGCTCCACAGAATTCAAGGATCAAAGAAGACTAGCAGACGATGGACATCCTAATCGCTGTGAGGGTGCTGCCGACATACCTCCGCCACCTGCTGGCTACATCAGAAGAAATTACGTCAAAATCCAGCTTGGGGGAGAGCACCCCCATTTATCCAGCTAAGTATTCTACTCATGTTTATACTTTACTCAAATAATAAAAAGATGCATAATCATGAAAACCCAAATAAAAATTTTGTGCTTATATATATCTTTGCTTAGTTTGCTAAATAAATAAATAAATAAAGATCGCTATGAACCCTCATGATAAGCTCTCACATGGAAATAATGAATAGTTGCTCTGCCATGACTAGTTCTCATAATTGAAATCTCTCTCAAGTTTAGGCATGACTGTTATTAATTAAGATTTGCTCTAAACCTGAACTTGTGGGAAGAGTACTTGATCTAAAGTCTAAGTCGTTAACGGATATGATATGGGAAGGTTGAGCTGCTATTTATCTGTTCCAAGAGATGCTAGAATTCTGGAGAACTTTATCTTTGAAAAATCTTTAAAATATTGCATGATGAGTTTCTGTATGATGAGAGTTTGAATTCCTACCACAGCCATATATACATGCTTGCTAGACTATGAACCACACATTTACTTTACTACTTATGAACATTGAGTGTGGTCAAGCTGTGTAGACCCTTAGGAGCTTGTCATGTGGTTAAATCAAGATTCACTTACACGTTCACTCACACATGCTACTTCTACTCCAGAAGTACCATCCACATATATCCATCCATTTCCATCTCCAGAACCACCCAAAAATATTCTACTCCTAATCCGGGAGAGAATAGCCAAAAATATTTCTGTTTTTCCCCTGTGAAATAAATGCTCAAGTTATCTTGTTACTACCACTTGCTACATTATTTCAAGAGATGAGTGCTCTAAAAAAAAGAAAAAAAAGAAAGATACGAGGAAATAAAAAGGGGCAAGTGCCCGGAACCTCGAAAGAAAAGAAAAAAGTGAGACGAGAGGTAAAAATGGACAAGTGTCCGACAGTAGAATTAGGGGTACAAGATACCCGTTTGAGAGAAAAGAAAAAGAAAATATAGAGCATCTCATTCTCCCTGAAAGTTTCAAAAGAGCAAGAAAGGTATGTATCCCCTCAAAAGAGCATAAGTAGAATTAGACTTTCACCATTGTTATCACCATCATCACCATACACCATTCATTCGCCACACATGCACATCTTGATTTGACTTATTGATTTGTTTCTTTGGATCCATGGTTTGACTATACAATACATGTCTTGTAAGTATGCATACTTTATCTCCCACCTATGAGCTCCAGATATCAAAAGCCTTATTAGAGTAGGGTGAGAGAGAAGGCAATGCCACTATGCCTTATACCACAAATACCACATACTTTGAGAGAAGGCATACACCATTAATGCCTTGGTAAGGATCCAGAAATGCCACAAAAGAGAGACTAGAGAGAGTCATACAAGGAATCTCTGAGTTTTATTTGAAAATCTGCAAAAACTCTAGAGCTATAGTTAATCGAAGAACAAGAGACATGGTGCTTGACTAGTCCGTTCTATCTTTTAACTACTCAAGACAGAAGTGACGGTTACAAGTCCCATGGTGAAAGGTAAAGTAAGTAAGTTTTAAGTCTTGATAGTTTACCCTAACCCAGAGATGAGATCTTGTTTGAACGAATGTGTATTTTTAAGGCATAAACCACTGCAGAAACTCTTGAGTCCATCTTTGCTCAGGGACGAGCAAAGGTTAAGCTTGGGGGAGCTTGTTGACGGTCCTTAATGCTCACATTTAACCATAAACTAATCATGGAAAAGGATCTAAATGGAACCAACACCTAGACTTAGGGTTTTATCTGACAGAATTCCACGAGTTTTGGTGTTTGTCTATTTCTGCAGGGGGTTATCAGGAAATAAGGAAGAAAGGCCCACACGTCGGGTTTACATAGAGATATTAATGTGCCGCGCAATTTTCTACCATCTAGAAGACTCCAGAAGCCACGGGAACGAACGGGAGGCCGATCGGGCCCGGGGGCAGGGCGCCCGCCCAGCTACAGTAACCAATCAGCTTCAACTTCGCGGATCGTGCTCCACCGACCTAAGGGACCAAGGAAAACCGTGCGATTAATGTCGGTTTGATCCGACGGCCCAGATTCACTTGAAGGGACTATAAAACCAGACCCCCCTGGCGCCTGGAGATCATACCTCTTCTACAGAATCAAAGCTAGGGTTTCAATTCTTCATCCAAGTAGAGAGGATCCCTCTAGTTCTTCTAGTTCTACCTCTAGTTCATCTAGATCTAGTTCTAGTTCATCTAGTTCTAGTTCTAGTTCCTCTAGTTCTAGTTCTAGTTAGTTCTAGTTGTAATCTAGAAAATAGGGAGAGAGAAGAGGAGAGCGGAGGAGGAGCCGGATCTGTCGGATCTTCCTCAACATTGTACTTTTGCAGCATCTGGTTCGTTCTTCATCGTTCTCCAGGTTCTTCAACTCATTACTCCTGAGTTCTCTAATTACTTTTATTTACATTCAAGTTATTTATTAGATTCCCGCTTGCATCAAGTGCTCTAATCTTTGAAACATTAGAGTAGTAATTAATAGATTAGACGTGGTGTTTAGTCTTGCAATTACCTGGAATTGCACCCAATCCTGCGGATTGTTGTGGTAGCCCTAGGGTAGTGACAGCCCTAACGGTCGACGTATTCCACCACGTTCGGATCGGTGTTTGTAGGACCGTAGTCGGAGCTTCCTAGCCCCCTTCTCATCTCTTTCTGTGGTTAGTGTTCTGATGTCCCGATATAGATAATCTTGAAGTAATTCTTGATTCTTAGATCAACTAGATAACTCTCAGGAAACTTCCTCTCTTCCCACAAAAAAAATAGTTATATAGTTATCCTTGGGCGATCTTGGATCTTAATTAGTACACTCACGTTCCCTGTGGAAAATCGATACTCTGGAATACTCCCGAGTGAAGGCTACATCGGTATCCGTGCGCTTGCGGATTTTTCTGTTTGCGTTTAAAATACCCAACAAGCTTTCTGGCGCCGTTGCCGGGGAACGGTAGCTGTGCTAGTTTCGAACCAAGTCATCCGTGTATCCTTTTTCTTTTCCTTTTTTACCACACTCACCTTACCATTTTCACCACACCACATGGATTTCATTCTAAGCATTAATGAGCATGGAATTTATTTCATAGCCACTTCACTTACTCCATGCTCATATGCAACATCTTCACAATCCATTGGTCTCTCCAACATCACCACATTCGAGATCTCCAACCCCCACTTCCTTTCTATTTATAAAAACTTTAAAAGGGTGGTTGTCGATGCATATGTCTATATTAAATATTGCAGATCTCGTTGAGTTGATCTTGATATAGGTCAGCGTTGGAGGGGAAACCACTTCGCCGACATAAATTGATGGTTTCCCAAGGACAAGCTTAGTGTCCTAAAACAAGCACTGATCAGATTGTAACATGAGCTTTTAATTATGTGCAACATTACCTTGTGTATTGAGCATATAAGGATAATTGTAAAAGAAAAATCCTTCGGGTATTCTTGTCACTAACTTTCCAGGATTGGAGCAAGAAGATCGGATGAATGACAAGCACAAGGTATGTCCAACCAATCATCATACAACATTGAATTAAATTCATCCAAACTTGAATTTTGCAAAATTCAAGCTTGGGGGAGTACTTTACATAAAAACATCCTTTGCCATGTTGCTATGTTGGTTGTCCCTACCTTTGAGACATGCTCAATTTGTTAAATAGTAATCACACTACTTCATCTCCACTCGAGTAGATCTCTATAAATGCTCTCATGGTACCTTTATTTGCTTTAGTATATGTCTAGGTTTGGAGTAGTCTCATTTATCTCTTAATTAAGCATGGTGCTTAGTTTAGGAATGATGATATTACTTCCAAAGGATTTTAAATTAAGCATGATGCTTAGGTTAAAATTCCCTCCTAAATCAAATTAGACATGGTGTCTAGGTTGATCTTTGAGCCGATAGTATGCTATAGTAGATATTGGATATTTTGTTGGACTAACCCCTGCAGGAAAACTTTCAATATTGACCTGGGAAGTCCTGAGATAAACTCACATTGGAGACATAGAGAGAGACACATGAAGTTTAACAATTTACACAAGGAAGGCATATCTCACAAGAGATGATCCATGAAGGGTGCCACAAACACGTTGCACAACCACTAAGAGAGGAAAGCTTCCACAAGGTGATACTGTACCGTCACTCTTCAAGTAAGGTAACATCTTAAGGTACTTGACTATCACTTCTATAAGCTTCTCCTTTGTTCTGGCGTTCACATGAATAAAAGAGACAAACATTTATGATTTCCAACTCTAGATTAACCAACCCAATCGATTCAACATGTTTAGTCCTTCCAATGTTGTGATCCTATACTCCTAATCATATGAACTAAAATGTTGCACACTCAATCTTTGGAAGATATGTATATAAAAAAAACATAAGTATAGAAAGATTATATTTCCATTAGGTTGAGTGATCTGATCTGACAAATGTATTTAATACTACACTCATGATTTTATTATCCATCAACTTTGTCTTGCTCACTATGCTTGAGGTTAGAGAAGAACAAATACACTTTTGGTTCTGTTGGTGTTTTCCACCAACAGAGCCCATGCCCTTGATCTCTGCCTTGTCTCTATGAGCAGGTACACTTTGAGCAAAATATGAAGGACTTTTACAACTCCCAGACTCCACCAAGTGAAGAACCTAGATCTACGAGCACAAACACACTGAGAGACAATCCAGGACGCCCTGTCATCCCGATCTCCATCGGCATGGTGGACTTCCCAGAAGCACTCTGTGACTTTGGCTCCAGCATCAACATTATGCCCAGGGTACTCTATGAAAAATTCTTTACACATCCTTTATTAGAAACAGCCATGTGTTTGCAGCTTGCAGATCGTATGCTAAGTTTCCCAAAGAAAATATTGAAGAACCTCTACGTCCGAGTTGGTACCTTATACGCTCCAGCAGACTTCGCGGTGATAGAGACTGATACTGATGAGAGGGCACCCATCATCCTAGCGAGGCCATTCCTGAACACCTCAGGAGCTGTCATCTACGCTACTGCTACCAAGATCAGTTTCTACATCAAGGGAAGGACGAAGACGTTTTCCTTCAAGAATAAGACTACACAAATCTCAGAGCAATCCAGACATGAACCCAGGAAGAGGACCAACAGGAGGAACAGGAACAAGCAAATGTGGACCAAGTCAGCTAAGATAGTCACTGCAGTTCAAGGAGGTCATGATCGTCGACTTAATTCACCTTTCTTGATCAAGAAGGACGACCCTGGTGTTCCAAGCATCGAGTGCACAATCAACGGATATTCTTTTCAGAAGACACTCTACGACACCGGATCTAACGTCAACATAATGGCCGCAGTCACTTATCAGCTCCTGCATGGAACCATGTCCGTACAACCAACATACATTCAGCTCCAGATGATTTTAAGGTTATTGACATGGGAGAAGACAAGTACGATCCACCCATCATCCTTGGAAGACCGTTCCTCAGCACTGTTAAAGCAATCATCTACATTGGAACCAGAGAAGTCCACATGCACTTCCCCTCTGAGAAGGTACGCCACTGTTTTACTAACCCTAACTATATAGTTGAAGACTCTAAGCAGGTCAGGACAAGAAGACAACGACACAACCGCAACCAGAGGAGGCAAATCATCAAGGACGGATGGGTAGACTATGAAGGAGAAGTTGTAAGGTCTGAAGACATACAACTTGAACAGAACTGTCCTGAGGAGACCGTAGCACCGAGTTAGGTGTGGAGAAAGAAGATAGTTTTACACGAAGAAGAAGTGCCACCGGAACCACCGACTACGCCACCCAGCGAATCCCAGGACGACTGAGAATATGGAGAGTCCCGTTCGGAGGACTTAAAAACACCGAACGCCTTGCCAAGAGGTAAATTTGGTAGTTATCTTTTTCCTTTCAATTATTTTAAAATAGTTTGCTTAGTTAATTAGGTTCATATCATCTTGAAAAGAAAATAAAAATGTTAAGTAAGCCCCATGTGAGTATGCTCATGGCATAAAACCCATAAGTACATTCACTGTGGTGGCATAAAAATAAAATAAATATATTCCTGTCCTATAAAAATAAAATTATAAAAATAGATTTATGATCCTACCAAAGAGAGTAAAATTTATTAGAAGAAGCTCAACATGATAACGGCTAAGAGTTTTTATGCTAACACTTAACTAGTTTCACAAAGCTTTGTTGTCTATTTGAGCTCCACAGAATTCAAGGATCAAAGAAGACTAGCAGACGATGGACATCCTAATCGCTGTGAGGGTGCTGCCGACATACCTCCGCCACCTGCTGGCTACATCAGAAGAAATTACGTCAAAATCCAGCTTGGGGGAGAGCACCCCCATTTATCCAGCTAAGTATTCTACTCATGTTTATACTTTACTCAAATAATAAAAAGATGCATAATCATGAAAACCCAAATAAAAATTTTGTGCTTATATATATCTTTGCTTAGTTTGCTAAATAAATAAATAAATAAAGATCGCTATGAACCCTCATGATAAGCTCTCACATGGAAATAATGAATAGTTGCTCTGCCATGACTAGTTCTCATAATTGAAATCTCTCTCAAGTTTAGGCATGACTGTTATTAATTAAGATTTGCTCTAAACCTGAACTTGTGGGAAGAGTACTTGATCTAAAGTCTAAGTCGTTAACGGATATGATATGGGAAGGTTGAGCTGCTATTTATCTGTTCCAAGAGATGCTAGAATTCTGGAGAACTTTATCTTTGAAAAATCTTTAAAATATTGCATGATGAGTTTCTGTATGATGAGAGTTTGAATTCCTACCACAGCCATATATACATGCTTGCTAGACTATGAACCACACATTTACTTTACTACTTATGAACATTGAGTGTGGTCAAGCTGTGTAGACCCTTAGGAGCTTGTCATGTGGTTAAATCAAGATTCACTTACACGTTCACTCACACATGCTACTTCTACTCCAGAAGTACCATCCACATATATCCATCCATTTCCATCTCCAGAACCACCCAAAAATATTCTACTCCTAATCCGGGAGAGAATAGCCAAAAATATTTCTGTTTTTCCCCTGTGAAATAAATGCTCAAGTTATCTTGTTACTACCACTTGCTACATTATTTCAAGAGATGAGTGCTCTAAAAAAAAGAAAAAACTAAGCACCACAATATCTTTCTTTTATCCGATTGGAATTAGTTTGATTGGAATTATATACATGTTTAGGATCGTATAGCGTTTATCCATGTGTACAGTGGGTAAATGATGATTAAGTATTGTGTAGGCGTGGTGCCTATACCGTATTTATCTGCGATTGTACCCTATATGCCGGATCGTGGGGTAGTTCGTGGTAGTGACAGCTCCATTGATTCTTATATAGTCCCCCTCTCGTGTATAGGTGTTGACACCGTTTTTGGGCACGTGTCCATGTTTGGTAGAGTACAGGCCGGCAGAGTAGGACGACGGTGTTTTGTCTATAGGGTGGTTGCCGATGAAGGAGAGATTGAACGTGACTAAGTCTGTAGATGGTGATTTGTCTGTGCCGATGGCTACGACAAGGAAGTCTGCCGATGATTATAACAAGGGAGTCTGTTGATGATACGGAGGGAGAGTCCGGGAGTTGCTGATTGGTTTGTGGAGATGTTCCGATTTGTCACGGGGGGATAGCTTTCTGTTTTCCTTAGTTATTTAAATCGTTTTGTATACGGATTCTATGTAATTTGGAATTCGAATTCTAGTCGTGTCTGGTTGTAACTCTTTGAGCAGGGTATAAATATAGACCCTAGGGCCTTGTAATGAGAAGCAATCAATCAATCAAACACACATTTTTACTCATATTCTGGCATCTACTTTTTCGACGACTTCGTCATACTTTTTTCCTTTTCATTACGAGTTCTTAGGAATTCGTCGACTTAAGCTCGGCGCGTTCTCAAGTTCTGCGTGAGTACCTCTTAGCTGTGACATCCGGGCGCATCGCTGTTGTCAGGACTAAAGTATTCGAGTTACCACCTTTGCCGACAGTAAGGTCAAATCGGCTGGCACGCCTTAACGTTTGAATCGGGTATTAGCCCTTTGTGTTTGCAGACCAGCTTTTGCACCAACACATCTTTTGGCACGCCCAGTGGGACAGATTCAAGATCAAGATCAACATGTCGACTTCTGAGTTTGATCAAGAAAACGTCATCCCCGTGACAGAAGCCAATCTCAAGGATGAGCAGAAGCAAGCTTTTGCCAAAGCCATGGAGGATTACAAGCAGCAATGCCTAAGGTCCTTCAGCATAAACAGGAGCGGTGAAGTGATTCAGAAGGATGCACTGCCGGCACCTCGGCAGGTTACTTTTGAAGCCAATCCCGGCAAACTTCAAGAGATGGTTGACAGCGCTATCAACCGTGCTTTGATCAACCAAGCTGGTGTACTGTCTAATACAGTTTTCAATGCCGTGGCAAGAACTTTCAAGAAAGGACAACTGCCACGGGATTATGTGGGGCCCACTTATCACCAGCCAAATTCGCCAGTGGTCACAGCTCCATCGGCTGCTACGGCCGCTGTGGGTATGGAGATTCCTGTTCCGCCAAGCACATTGGGGGTCACCAATGGACAGTCTACGCCGATGACAACTAATCCACAGACTTCAGATGGGCAGATTAAACTTGCCACAGATCTGTTAGCATCGGCAATGATAGGGTTAACTCCTCCTCCCAACTGGTGGGGTTATGGCATGCCTCCAGAATTAACGTCGGGTACATCGCAGACGACTGATATGAGAGGCAAGACTCCTATGGCATCGGCACCTCCCAATATGCCGATGAACCAGAGTCCCCAGTATACTACAACTACTACTGCAAGACCTTACACTGGGAATTCTCAAGCTCCAATGTTCCAGATGCCTAACGCAGCGGCAGACTCGATGCTGATGCAACAGAGGTCTATGGCTCAATCAGGGTATGTCAATTCAATGATGATGCCCAATTACCAGTCATCGGCAGGGCCTATGCCGATGAACGCTAATAATGGATGGCTTGGGCAGCAAGTCTTTCCGCAAACGCCCCAACAGAGTCACCAGGTTACAGGGTTCCAGCAAGGACAGATCTATCCCGGGTTCCAGAATCAGGGGATCCCTAGCCAGCCAGTGAATCTCGGGCAGCAGGTCAGCGGACAGCAGATTGGCGGGCAATAGCTTGGTGGTCCACAGGTTGGAGGTCAGATGATCAACCCAATGTTCCGTGCAGATCGTGCACCGAATAGACATGTGGAGGCTTACCAGCAGGCACCTGATCCGCAACCGCCCCATCGGCAAGATGCCGATGCGTACTGGGCCGATAAGATTGCTGAAGTAATGAGAGACCAATTCGGGATAAAACCCAAAGTCAATACTTACTCTTATCGGACGCCGTATCCTCCTGCATACGACTTGATTCTGCTTCCACATCGGTACAAGGTACCTGATTTTACCAAGTTTTCTGGGCAGGATGACACGTCGACCATGGAACACGTCAACAGGTTCATCATTCAATGCGGGGAAGCTGGTAACAGGGATGAGTTAAGGGTTCGTCTATTCTCATCATCATTGTCTGGATCGGCCTTTACCTGGTTTATATCACTACCTCCCAACTCAGTGATTACTTGGGCCGATCTAGAAAAACAGTTCCACAAATACTTCCTTTCTGGGGTCCATGAGAAGAAGATCACCGATTTAGTCAAATTAAGGCAGCGTAATGATGAATCGGTTGAGGGTTTTGTACAGAGGATACGGGAAGTCAAGAATAAGTGCTATAGTCTGGTTCTGGACGATCGGCAGTTAGCCGATTTGGCTTTCCAGGGTTTGTTGCCACACATCAGAGACAAATATGCATCTCAGGAGTTTGAAAGCTTAAGTCATCTGGTACAAAGAATCTCTGATCAAGACATCAAGCCGTTTGAGCCCAAGAGAGCATGGAACAAAAAGGTGTCATTCGTTGATGAAGCAACAAGCTCAGATTCTGATGAGGAACCAGTCATCGGCTTGGCAGAGTGGGTGAAAAACAAGAAGCCGATGTCTTGTCCTTTTGGACATAAAGAACCAGAGAAATTTGCGTTTGACACCACTAAAGCCGATAGGATATTTGACTTTCTGCTCCAGGAAGGGCAGATCAAACTGTCACCTAATCACGTGATCCCATCGGCTGAAGAATTGAAGAGGATGAAATATTGCAAATGGCACAATGCAACTTCTCATGACACTAACGAGTGCAAGGTGTTCAGACAGCAACTGCAATCGGCTATAGAATCTGGGAGAATCAAATTTGACAACACCAAGACCCAGAAGCCGATGAAGATTGACCAACGTCCTTTCCCAACGAACATGTTGGATGCTAAGGGAAAAGCCAAGGTCTTAACCTCAGAAGCAGCTGAAAGAAGTGCATCAGTGGATCCTCAGCATCAAGTTACTACTGCCGATGCGAGGGGAAGGGGCTTGGTCCAGGAAGGAACCAGCTCAGGAAGGCCTCCCCGATCTGGGATTGTAATAACTCACAGAAGGCCTCAGGAAACTTGGCAGCAACGAGAAGATCGGTACCGGCGCCAGCAAGAAGATTATCGTTGGGAAGAAGAAAGACGCCGACAGGAGTGGAATCGGCATAGGGATCACTGGAATTGTCCGTTCTTCATCCATTGCTGGGTGGAGAATATCAAGCTTCCTACTGTCAGAGATTGTCCTTAGTGCAACGGTTATGATCGATACGACAGATTCGATCGGAACTATCGTGATAATGATCGGCGCTTCGATAGGCCGATTAGAGGGAGAGCATCCGTCCATGATCGGCTGGGGGGCAGACTCAGTGTGCACGACAGGCTTGGTGATCGTGTCCAATATCTTCCCAGGAACTAGGAAGAACTTGAGGAGATGGCTAATGCACGAGTTCCCGACGAATTCATATTTTGCAGGGATGCCAATGCACATCGGATGGAGTCAAAGGAAAATTATTGCCCGACAACAAGGCAAAAACCGCTTCCTCCATGGTGTCCAGAAGGGTTGACTAAGACGCAGAAAAGGAGGTTGCAGCGCGAAAGGCGAGAAGGGCTAAGCAAGGGCGAGAACTCTAGTCAGTCTGGAGATCAGCAGCAATCAGATCCCAAGGGGGAAGGTCCATCGGCAGATGTCAACATGGTCTTTATGTTGCCGATGGAGTTTCTTGCGCCATCTAGCGATGATGAGTTGGAATTTTCCGACCAAATAGCTCAATTGGCTCTGGATCCGATGACAGCTATCTTCGAGAAACCTGGCGATGACGAAAGACAACATCTCAAGGCTCTGTTTGTCAAAGAGAGGGTTGATGGACAGCCGATGACCAAGATTCTAGTTGATGGTGGGGCTGCTATCAACATCATGCCGTATGTAGTATATCGGAAGCTTGGGAAAGGGGATCAGGATTTGACCAAGACCGATATGATGCTTAAAGACTTTGAAGGGAACGTGTCTCCAGTCAAGGGGGCAATATGTGTAGAGTTGACCATCGGCAGCAAAACCTTGCCGACAACCTTCTTTGTGATCAGTGGAAAGGGTGCTTACAACTTGCTATTGGGAAGAGATTGGATTCACGCTAATTGTTACATCCCGTCTACAATGCACCAATGCTTGGTTCAGTGGGTAGGAGACAAAATTGAGATTGTCCAGGGAGATTCTTCTTATGTTATTGCGTCGGCAGAGGCGGACACCTATGAGAGGACTAGGTGTATTTCAGGAGAAGTTTGGGAGAAGGATTTTCTCAAGGTTGCCGATTACGAGATTCCACCGATCCAAGCAGTCGGTTCTGACGAAGGTTTTTAATGGATAGGTTCGCCAATGATGGAAAATTAGGCCAGGGATTCGCATCGGCCGATGATCTAGTAGAGGTAGACATAGGTAGTGGTGATAAACCTAGACCCACTTTTATTAGTGCTAAGTTAGATTCTGAGTGTAAGCAACAGTTAACTGATTTGTTAAAGGAATATAAAGATTGCTTTGCTTGGGATTATACTGAGATGCCTGGTTTGGACCAATCAATTGTTGAACATCGGTTGCCTATCAAGTCTGGATTTCGGCCACATCAACAGCCAGCTCGCCGATGTAATCCTAACATCCTCCCTGATATTAAGGCCGAAATCACCAAACTTATTGAAGCTAAGTTTATTCGGCAGTGTCGGTATGCCGAATGGATTTCCAATGTTGTTCTGGTTTACAAGAAAAACGGAAAGCTTCGGGTATGCATTGATTTCAGGAATCTCAATAAAGCTACGCCGATGGATGGATACCCAATGCCTGTTGCCGATCTACTGGTTGACGCCGCGACTGGGCATCGGATCATTAGCTTTATGGATGGCAATGCAGGATACAATCAAATATTCATGGCAGAGGAAGATATTCCAAAGACTGCATTTAGATGTCCTGGTCATGTCGGATTGTTTGAATGGATAGTCATGGCCTTTGGCCTAAAGAATGCTGGTGCTACGTATCAAAGGGCCATGAATTTTATTTTTCATGAGTTCATCGGTAAGCTGGTAGAGATTTATATTGATGATGTGGTGGTTAAGTCTGGAGACTTCACAAAACATCTTGCCGATCTGCGAAAGGTGTTGGAATGCACAAGGAAGCATGGTTTGAAAATAAATCCCAATAAGTGTGCATTTGGCGTATCGGCAGGACAATTTCTTGGTTTCATGGTGCATCAAAGGGGGATTGAGATAAGTCGAATATCTATCGATGCCATTAATAAGATAGTGGCCCCTACCAACAAGACTGAACTCCAGTCCTTGATCGGCAAGGTAAATTTTATCAGAAGATTTATATCTAATTTGTCTGGTAAAATCCGTGCTTTCAGTCCTCTTCTTAAGTTAAAGGCCGATCAAGAATTTGTTTGGGGAGAAGAACAGCAGTTGGCTTTGGACGAAATCAAGAATTATTTAGTAAATCCTCCAGTTCTAATTCCACCTCAGCAAGGAAAACCCTTCAGATTGTATTTGTCTACCGATGGGATGGTCATCGGTTCGGCTTTGATTCATGAGTTTGAAGGGAAAGAACGTGTAATTTATTATTTAAGCAGGAGGTTGATTGATGCTGAGACCAGGTATTCGGCTATCGAGAAACTGTGCTTATGCTTGTATTTCTCTTGTACCAAGTTGAGGCACTACTTGTTGTTGGCCGAATGCACTGTTATTTGCAAGGACGATGTAGTCCGATATATGCTGTCTATGCCGATTATGAGTGGCAGAATCGGCAAGTGGATTCTGGCACTGTCGGAGTTCGATCTGCGTTATGAATCGGCCAAGGCTGTTAAAGGGCAGATTATGGCTGATTTGGTAACTCAACATCGCAGCGCGGTGGAGGCCCTGGGAATTGTACCTTGGACGCTGTTCTTTGATGGGTCTACATGTGATCGGGGGGCAGGAATCAGCATAGTATTAATTTCCCCTCGGGGAAGGAAGTATGAGTTCTCTTTGCCGATTGTTGCCACGTCAACAAATAATCAGGCTGAGTATCAAGCCTTAATAAAGGGATTAGAGTTGTTGAGAGAAGTTCATGCTGATGCTGTTGAGGTCTTCGGGGATTCTATGCTAGTTATAAATCAGTTGGCTGGAAGCTATGAATGCCGAAGTGGAATTCTTATAGGTTATTACGAGAGGAGCATGCAACTGTTAAAGGAATTCAAGGATTTCCATTTAGAGTATGTTCCTCGATTGCATAATGAAGAGGCAAATCGGTTGGCTCAGCATGCTTCGGGATATCAGCCCATGATTAATGCAATATCGGCAATTGGTGCCGATGATTGGAGAAAAGAAATTGTTGATTATTTGAAAGATCCATCCAAGAAAGTTGAAAGGCGAGTTCGGTTTCAAGCCACCAAGTATGTGCTCCTCAAAGATGGATTGTACTACCGAACTATTGATGGGATTCTCCTCCGATGCTTGGGTGATGATGAAGCTAGAAGTTTGATGGGAGAAATCCATGAGGGGGTATGCGGAGCGCATCAGTCGGCTTTCAAAATGAAGTGGATGATTAGAAGGAATGGATATTACTGGCCGACCATACTTGAAGATTGCTTCAAATATTTCAAAGGATGTCAAGGATGTCAAAAGTTTGGCAATATTCAAAGGGCACCTGCATCGGCTATGAATCCTATTATCAAACCTTGGCCGTTCCTGGGATGGGCTATTGATTTGATCGGCCAGATTTATCCACCATCTAGTAAAGGGCATAAGTTTATTCTAGTTGCCACCGACTATTTCACTAAATGGGTTGAAGCTATTCCCTTGAAGAAAGTCACCTCGGCTAATATGATTGATTTTGTTAAGGAGCACATTATTTACCGATTTGGGATTCCTCAGACAATCACTACCGATCAAGGTACTATGTTTACATCAGGGGAGTTTGATGAATTCGCAATCGGTATGGGGATTAAAGTATTGAATTCTTCTCCTTACTATGCTCAAGCCAATAGGCAGGCCGAGGCTTCTAACAAAGGAATTATTAAGCTTATTAAACGGAAGATTGAAGAAAATCCTAGAAGGTGGCACACGTTGTTAAATGAAGCTTTATGGTCCTATCGAATGGCTTGTCATGGATCGACCAAGGTTTCACCTTATCAGTTGGTGTATGGACATGATGGGGTATTGCCTTGGGAAGTTAAGGCTGGATCAAGGTGACTATGTTTTCAGGATCAATTGGCTGCCGATGACTATGCTACTTTGATGACAGACGAGTTGGATGATCTGGCAGAGCATCGGTTGAGGGCTTTGATGAATATAGAAGAGAATAAGAAAAGAGTTGCCAGATGGTATGATAAGAAGGTAAAGGCTAAGGAATTTGCCGATGGAGATTTGGTATGGAAGTTAACCTTACCGATCAGGACTAAAAGTTCAAAGTTTGGCAAGTGGTCTCCTAATTGGGAAGGTCCCTATCGGATAAATCGATCGGCTCCTGGTAATGCCTACATTTTAGAGACTCTCGAAGGAATCGAATTTCCCAGAGCATTAAATGGCAAGTATTTAAAGAAGTACTACCCCAGCATATGGGTCGATGCATAAAAGTTTAAATGCCGATAACACTCCTATCGGCTGGATTAAAATGTTTGGAGCAGGACTTGATGTTTCAAAAGATGCCGATAACAGTCCTATCGGCTAGACTGAACATCAAGAAAGCCGAAGAGCGGGAAGAGGCAAGTGTGTTGCCGATGAAGAGTTCACATACTTAGTAGCGCTTGGATGGCTGATATAGCGCGTAAGCGGATCTGGTCGGCTGCTTCTATCTCTTTGGCATCTTCATCGGCGGAACCTTCTATTGGCTTCAATTTCTTCTTCAGCTACAGTGCTTTGCGACCATGGGTGTTTCGCTCTTGCTCGAGGTGTTTGATGGTCTCCGGCAGTTGATTTTCTTCCTGTTGGGCTTGGGATAGGGCATCCTCCACTTGCTTGAGTTCTGCCAACAGGGCTTCTCATTTTGCCGATAGGTCGGAGATCTTCTGCTTCAATGCATCGCCTGAGGATTTCAAGGTGCCGATGTTCTTGTGCTTTTCATCGGCTAAGAGTTTCTCTTTCATCATTTCCTCAGAGAGCTGAGTCTGAGCAGCTCTATCGGCAGAGCGCCGAGTGGCTCTCTGGTACTGCAGCTGGCGACTTTCTAGATGCGCAGCCTGGAAAAGGGTTTCTTCGGCATCGGCAGGAATCTGGCCTCTGAGGGTCTTGAACAGAACCTTGGCCGGGTCGGAGTCATTGACCAGTTGAGCTGTATCTTGATGAAGGATAGCCGATAGCTCTTCCAGCTTAACCCTGATCTCCGCTGATACAATCCCAACTGCTCGGGAAGAACTTGCCTCTTCACCTTCGTCTTCGGAGATATCAATGGCGAAGGAAAATAGGATGTCGGGGGAGTCTTGTTCCTAGGAAAGAAAACGAGACAAAATGAGTCATTCCATGATCAATGCATTGGCAAATAATACTGGTGGAAGACTGGCTGGCTTACTTGCTTCAAGGCAATCTCTCGCCTTTGACTTGAGGATACCGATGGAGCCATGGGTTGGTCGGTCAAAATTGTCGATGGAACTACGTCAACTGAAAGTTAACAGAGCGGGTTATAAGGCTAAAAAGGAGCAAATTCATTGGCAATGATGTTATAAAGATATGTTACCTTGAGGAGGGACAATGCTTGTCTGAATTGAAGAAACTACCGATGATATGATTGAACCTGCTGGGTCGGTAGTTTGTTCGCCCACATCGACCGGTGTGTCTTCTGGTTGGGGTGCTTCTAGCTGAGGTTCTTCTTGCTGGGGTTCTTCCGCTTGTGGTACTTCTTGCGGTTGAGGAGGAGATGGTACTTGCTGAGTCTCTGTTTCTGGAGGAGAAGGAGAAGATTCCACCGGAATAGGAAATACCGGAGGAGGAGAAGGATTTGCCACTTTCCGGCGCTTCGATTGCGCTCTGGTACCTTTGGTGCCTTTTCTCTTCTGCTGGCTGGACTGGGGGGCATCGACGTCTTTGCTTTTGATTCTTGCCGATGCACTGGTTTGCTGTTACAGAAAAAGGAATTTGTCAGTACCAATACAGCCGATGACAGAGTAAGATTGGTATAGGTGAGAAGGTTTAGCAGTGACCTTAAAAGCCTATGCTAGGGCGGAAGTGGCTACCGATGGTGATGTCTGAGTTCTCCTGGTGGTGACTTTCTTGAGGCGTATACCCCGGTGCACAATAGCAGCCAGGGTAGGGGCTTTGTGGCCGATTGAGGAAACTGGGCCTGATGCAAACAAGTCAATCGGCTTCCCACTCCTGCTGATCGACGGAGGAGTGTCATCGACGTGAAAAGTCACACAAAGGGTCAGTTACCGATGGAAATAAGATTGAAAGAATTGAAACATCGGTTTGAAAGTACTCACGGCATCACTGGGAACTTCGTATTCGGGGTCGATCATGCCGCGGTATGTAAGGGCCGATTTGCAGAATAGATGCTCCTTCCATTCTGCCCACCACTGCTTATATGCCTGAGTGATAAAGGCGGCTGGGACCCATTCTGATAGGTCTACATCGGTATCGGCACTTGATGGCAGCTGGGCTACTCGAATCCATTCAAGAAGACTGGTGATGGTTTCCCTGGGCTTTATCACATCGGCGTAACAGAGTGCAATCGGCAGCTGGCCGAAAGCTAATTGGCGAGCTAGTGCCGATGGATTATAGAACTCATAAGTCTGGGGAGATGTTTTCCCACTGCCAAAGAAATTCACCGGTATGGCTCTGGGGGTCAGCAATGCCATCATTACTTCGTTGTCCTTGTCAAGAGCCTCATCGAACGGGTTGAAAACGAGAGGAAACACGGTGTCTAGGTCATCATAAGCTAACCATGCTCGTTCATCTCTGGTCAAACCTTCGTACAAGGATTGGAAAAATCAGCTGATCTGATCTGGATTACCCCCTATACCTGGCAGAACTATGACGGCTTCACCAAAGTTTAAGGGAGGGCGTGTTGCCGATTCCTCTTCACCCAGCACATGGTTCTCGGCTATGTCCCTTGGAAAACGCTGAGCGAAAAGATTAAATTCTAGACGCTTGTGTAGATGGAGATTGAGCCACATGTTAATGAACCACCAAGGGCCTCCCAAGTTGCCGATAGACTGACCAAGTAAGAGCTTCCTAGTTACTTGGTGAAGGAGGTGGTAGGCTGCTCCAAGCAGGTATCGGCCGAGAGGAAATCGGCCGCCGTTGGCCAGATTTTCTGCTGCTGCTAGATAAACAGAAGTTGGTCCTGCCGATCGACCATAGAACATGAATTTTTCTAGCCACATGTTCAAGAAACAGGTCTGCTCTTTTGCGTTAACAGGGCCTGTTTTGCGGTATTTCTGGATATACCCTGACCAGCCGCCGATGGCGCGGGTTTCTACCTTAGCACTGGGTTTAGTATCAAAGAAGTGGGTGCTATCGGCAGAGGAAATATCTAACCCGGTGAGCATAGCCACATCGGCAAGAGTAGGGGAAGCAGGGCCATGGCCAAAGACAAAGGCGTTGAGCGTGTCTGACCAGAAGTATGATGTAGCTATCAGCAGTGACTCGTTCCTATGCATATCGACAATGGACAACCTAATGCATTGGGCTAGATTTCTCTCACCCCACTGAACTTCATTGGAGTTGCTGACCCTCAGGAACCAATCCTTCCATCCCACGGTAGGGCTGGGCCAGGAACGGAAAGCATCCTTCCATAGATCCAAAGAAAAATTCTCTGCCCTAATAGGGATTCTGTTGGTTTCTGCATTTATGAGATCGGTTGGATCTGGATCCCCTAGTGGGCCAAGGCATTGGAGGTGTGGTTGATCGGTGGGGATGACAATTTTGTTAGCTGATTCCTAGTGGTTTTGGAGATAGAAAAGAAAAACAAAAAAAAGGGGGGAAAAGAAAATGCTCAGTAAGACTACGGATGAACAGGGATGCGAGAAAAAGTACGAAGGATAGTGCGAAGAACTGACCTCAGGGATGATGAAGTTGACGGCCATTTTGCCACGGAGGAGAAGCTTGAGAGTTTTGGAGTTGGTGAAGAAGGAGCCTCGTCGGAGATCTTGGAGCTTTTGGAACAGCGCCGCCGCCGGGAAGGTGAGGTTGGAGTTGTGGAATGATGTGATGGAGAAGGAGTACCCGAGAAGGAACTACTTATAGGATAAAACGGGCAGGGGCAAATCTGACTTATCTCTTTGCCGCATCCGAGAAATCCGAGGGTGCTCAGGTAGATATGGTAACTGTTTGCACGGTAATCAAGGGATTGTGCAGGAGATTTGACAGGAAGCGGTCATTATTCAGAGATATTTCACTGTGCGAGATCTCCTGGCCGGTCCATCGGCGGTGTCTTGTAACGGTCATATTGCCGATGGGCAAATAAAGTGGAGATAGCCGTTTGGGAAGATAAGGTACGAGCATCCTGGTCAGTTCATCGGCAAATCTTTGCAACGGTAATATTGCCGATACGCAACCAAAAAGGAAATATCCGTTTAGGAAGTTGAGGATTTCAAGGGGTTTACAAAAGAACAGGGTCAGAGTTGTTCAGATTGAGGTTGTCGGTTACCAGGTTAGGAGCATTAATTGCGGGAAAAGGCATCATTACTGCAGAGAATTTCGGAGCATTAACGATCTTATACTCAGAAATTGGGGGGCATGTGTTGACACCGTTTTTGGGCACGTGTCCATGTTTGGTAGAGTACAGGCCGGCAGAGTAGGACGACGGTGTTTTATCTATAGGGTGGTTGCCGATGAAGGAGAGATTGAACGTGACTAAGTCTGTAGATGGTGATTTGTCTGTGCCGATGGCTACGACAAGGAAGTCTGCCGATGATTATAACAAGGGAGTCTGTTGATGATACGGAGGGAGAGTCCGGAAGTTGCCGATTGGTTTGTGGAGATGTTCCGATTTGTCACGGGGGGATAGCTTTATGTTTTCCTTAGTTATTTAAATCGTTTTGTATACGGATTCTATGTAATTTGGAATTCGAATTCTAGTCGTGTCTGGTTGTAACTCTTTGAGCAGGGTATAAATATAGACCCTAGGGCCTTGTAATGAGAAGCAATCAATCAAACAAACACATGTTTTTACTCATATTCTCGCATCTACTTTTTCAACGACTTCGTCATACTTTTTTCCTTTTCATTACGAGTTCTTAGGAATTCGTCGACTTAAGCTCGGCGCGTTCTCAAGTTCTGCGTGAGTACCTCTTAGCCGTGACATCCGGGCGCATCGCTGTTGTCAGGACTAAAGTATTCGAGTCACCACCTTTGCCGATAGTAAGGTCAAATCGGCTGGCGCGCCTTAACGTTTGAATCGGGTATTAGCCCTTTGTGTTTGCAGACCAGCTTTTGCATCAACAATAGGGCTAGCAGAACAACATTATTATAGGGGAGTGATTGCTATGTTTCTCATCTTCCTTGATAATATCACTATGCATGGGCTTAGTCCTGTCTCGCAATGGTTGCCAAGTATAATTGCACTAACTATGATATGCTAGACTTTATAGTTAAGAATAACTTAGGAAATATTCTTGTAGTTCGTCCTAATTCCATGCTAATGACTTGCTAGAATATCTATTGAGGTGGTTATCATATTTATATGTGGCTAGTTATGCTGATCAGATTAATTATCTTTGTCACCATTCATATTTTATCTATCTTTTATGTGACACTTATCCCTGTATGAAAGAGATAGATAAATGCTCTCAATTATACTTGCAATGATAGATACTCAATTCTATATTCCATTCCATAATCAATATTGATGTTTAGCAGTCCCTTCCCATTGGTAAAAATATAAATAACGATACCTGGAATACTTCCCGGTTAAAATGCTACATCGGTATTAATCTGTGCACTTGCAGATCTCATTTATTATTCATTCAGAAGAGCAATTGCATATTTCCATACCGAGTCTCTCATGTCATGCTGGGGATGACAACTTGGCTTAAGTGGCATGAGGGATAGGTTTGACATTTTTGGCGCCATTATCAGAATTAGAAAACTAAGTCTACTTTTGGTAGTGACGTTAAGAATGCCCAACAGTAAGCCCCTAACACTAATGGATGCTTAGATTTTTAGAGTAGACCACGGATTCCAATTTATTAGAGATTCCTAGTACGACGCTTCCCCGGCAACAACACCGGAAATGCTTGTTGGCAAATCTTAACACACACCAGCTAGAGTAGGATGTGACAAGTATCTAGAAATGGTGGCACCTAATCAGCACTGCTTAAATGCAAGCCTGAGTTGTTACTAGGATAGGGTGTCAGGTGTTGACGGTCCTTAAGTACTAAATTTAACTATCAACTAAACATGGAAAAGGATCAATATGCACCAAACATCTAGAATTAGAGTTTTATCTGATAGAATTCCACGAGCTTTGGTGTTTGTCTATTTCTGTAGGGGGTTATCAGAAAATATGGAGAGAAGGCCCACATGTCAAGTTTACAACGAGATAATTAAGTGTCGCGCAATTTTCCTTAATCTAGAAGAGTCCAGAAGCCACGGGAACGAACGGGAGACCGGACGGGCTCGGGGGCAGGGCGCCCGCCCTCCCCCCTTGGGCACCCGCCCTGGCCTCGGGGCCAATCACGTTCAACTTCGCGGATTATGCTCCACCTACCTAAAGGATCAAGGAAAACCGTGTGACCAATGTCGGTTTGATCCGACGACCCAAATTCACTTGAGGGGACTATATAATCAAGGCCTCTCCACCCTAGGGGGAGGGAGGAGAAATCATTATCAGAGGAAGCCATCAAAGTTAGGGTTTTAGAACTTCTCTTCCACAGAGAATTAGAATTAGCTACTCCCTAATCCTTCAAGTTTTAGAGGATTGATTAGATAGAATTAGAGAAGTAGAGCCTAGCGCTTTGGATTCGGATCTTCGTTAATAAAGATTGGTATTATTTCATATCTTTCTCTACTACTTTATTCTAATTGCATTATGTCTCTATTTATTATGATCTTAGTTTGCTCTAGTTCTATATTTGATATAGTTATGATTGATAATGAGTTTATGTATAAGTTTGCAAAGCGCTTAGCTCTTGACACGCGGGAGTTAAGTGGTACATCACATGTGGGCGTGGTGCTTAGATGTTATTTACGTGCAAATGTATCCTATTGGCCGAGTCGTGTGGTAGTTCACGATAGTGACAGCTTCGTTGATTCTTATATAGTCCACCCTCCGTTGAGAGGACAGGCAGAATTTGTATTGCGGAGTAAGTCTTGCGATGTTCTGATTTACTTTAGCAATGTTCCTTATACATGAATGAAGAGTCTTTTATGCTATATATGATCTTGTAGATAACTAGAATAGATTGTGAATTAGTAGATAGTAGATAACTTAGAATCCATTCTCTAGCTAATCCGACGTCACCTTACATATATGAGGAGTAGTTTATTTTCTAATCGCTGTGTTATTTACCCATGACCTTATATTTCATTATCATTGTTATTATGGCTTACCCCCTGCTAAAGTAAGTGACTGTGTGACGAGTTCCTCATTAGTAATCATGTTCTTGCAAGTTTATCTCTAAGTCTATGCCTTGATATATTTTATCCTTATCTTCATCTCCACTGTTCTCTTAAGCAAAATTATAAATAACGATACGTGGAATACTTTCCTGGTGAAATGCTACAATGAGGTATTTTATCTGTGCACTTGCGGATAGAATAGATTATTTTCTAGAGAGCCTTTATATTCATAAATACCTTTGTACACTCTGGCACCATGTTGGGATGACAACCTAGTATTCAAGTGGTGTTAGCTAGTGTCAACAAGCATTTCTGGCGTCGTTGCCGGGGAACAAAGGGGACCAAAGGAGAACACATAGGATCGGTAAGGAAAGTCAGGAAATCAGTCAAGGTTATTCACATAAAATATTAGACTAGACTATGGAGAAATAATTACATAAAAACAGCTACTAAGTGAGAAATCATAACAAGGCACCTCTGCTTTGGTAGGTTCACCCTGTTGTTTTTCAATGTTTATATTTTTATACAGGGTATATCAGGATTGACTTTGGTACATTCAACTCTTCATCATCAGAACCAAAGCAATCAAGAAAGAAAGAAGAAGGTAGCCACCAATTGTTGAAGCTATGGCACAGAAGACCTTGTAAGAATTCTCTGCTCCAAGTATTGAGAACATTCCAACTGGTCCAAGATTTGTAGTAGAAGAAGGGCACCTGAGTTCGAGCTCAAGTCAAGCCTCATCAATTTGGTGCAAGCTACACAATTCAGTGGAAAGGCGCATGAAGATGCTAGTGCACACTTGTAGAATTTCTTAGAGATTGGAAGTACAATCCGCATCAACGGAGTTGACAAAGACGTCATACTACTTTGCCTTTTCCATTCTCACTAGAAGGGAAATCAAGGAAGTGCTTCTACACTCATCAAGATAACATCAACAACTGGACGAACTTGTCAGATGCCTTTCTATCAAAGTTTTTTCCTATAGGTAAAACAACTGCCTTAAGAGGAAATATTGTCAGTTTCCAACAGCAGAAGACAGAAACCATTTCAGAAGCATGGGAACGTTTTCAAGGATACATATCAGATTGTCCTCACCATGGAATGGCCACATGGTTACTTATGCAGACCTTGTACCATGGATTAACCCAGAAGGCTCGTGAGTGCCTAGATGGAAAATTTGCTCCATTGGATTGACCAGAGGACCAAGTTCAAAGAAGATCAAAGGGCCATTGAGACAGCATATAAATACCAAACCACTTCGAGTCAACCCAATAGGAAAGGTATGAATTCAGGTAACACTTTAAAGCAACTTTCATTAAAAGAGATAATCGCTCAACAAACCAAAACTAATGATGAAGTTAAACAAAGGCTAGATACAAATGAATCATCTCTAAAAGATATACACAATAAAATGGATTTTCTATTAACTGCCTTTGATGAGCAGAACACTCTCAATAAAAGGGTAGAGCTTAAATTAATAAAGCTAGCTGTTGCATTGCCTGTTGCCACTAACATTGAGCAGGTAAAGAACATAACTACTAGAGGAGGCAAAGCCACCAGGGATCCTCTATACCCAAAAGAGAAACAAAGAACATCAGCACCAGTGCAACCAGCAGTGATAGAAGAAGAAAGCCCAGTTGAAGCAGAAGATCTGCTACAACCACCAAGAACTGTAGAAATGAGGAAAGATTTTTACGACACCAACTATTTGCCATTTCCTAGAAGAAACAAAGGACTGCAGTCGGATGAGCAGTTTGGTAAGTTTGTAGAGGTCATTCAGAAATTATGTATCAACATACCTCTACTTGATGCCATACTGGTACCTACATATGCAAAGTACATCAGAGATATTCTTAACAAAAAGAGACCAGTGCCCACCACTGAGGTTATCAAGCTGACAGAAGAATGTAGTGCGTCCATCCTCAATAAACCATAAAGAAAGAAGAAGGATCCAGGATGTCCCACCATTGATTGCTCGATCGGAAACCAACATTTCAACAATGCACTTTGTGACCTCGGAGCAAGTGTCAGTGTGATGCCAGCATCAGTCTACAAGAAGCTTGAGCATATGACCCTAGAACCAACATCAATGTGCCTACAACTAGCAGATCAATCAGTTCGACACCCGGTGGGCATCGCCGAAAACATCCCAGTCAAAATCAGAGATTTCCTTGTGCCAGTAGACTTCGTGGTACTGGGCATGAGTCCCGACTCAAAAGTGTCTATTATCCTTGGAAGGCCATTTCTGAGCACTGTCAATGCCCACATCGATGTTGGAAAGGGAGAAATCAAGTTCAACATAAACGGACAAGAAGAACATTTCACATTCAAGCCCAGACCAGAGAGAGACTCTACAGTGAAGGAAGTTCATGAAGAAGAACCATGGAGACACCATCTCCAGAGGAAGGTAATTCAGAAGATTAAAAGATTTGGAGGTCCAGCTTGAGGGACCTAAAAATCCCAAACCCTCGCCGAGAGGTAAATCGGTATTTATCCGCATCATTAATTCTCTCATATTCAATTTTTGCATTATCCATATTTATTCATAGCATTATTATAATAATCAGAAGACCCATATAAATAATATTTATGGTGTGTGACAACCCATATTTATTAATTATTGTGGAGGCACCAAAAAATTATTTTCTATTATCATTTCAATAAGTTTCAATTCTCATAGATTTTCCTGCATTATATTTAATTATAGCAACCTTGTTGAAGCATGACCCACACTCCTTGGGTCCCACATGTCATACACCACACCTCACACACATCCCATCACATCATTTGATCCACCAACATATCTCCACTCACCAGCACTTTTCCACCGGCCAACCACCACCCATGAACTATTATTTTGCGTAAGAGTTAAGCAAAGGAGGGAATAGAAAAGTTGTAGCCAGGAAGGCCACCAAAGGTGGGCGCCAGCCCACCTACTGAGGGCGCCCGCCCTGTCCCCCCTTCCTCCTATAAATTGCCACTTCCTGCCTCCAACTTCTTCACACAAGCATTCCAGAAAACCACGCAAATTTCAGTTTCCAGAGAAGGAGCTCTTGTAGTGAAGTAAGAAGGAGAGTAGAGAGGAAGAGAAGAGTGGAAGAGAGTTTGGTAGTCTTTGAGTGAGAGAGTAAGGTTCGCCTAGTAAGTAGTGATCCCGCTGTCCAGAGCGGAAGTAAAAATTGTTTAGGGGGAGGTGCTACCAAAATAAAAACTTGTCTTGAACGACTAACCCCTGGACTACTAACATTTCGGACAGCTGACCACTAACATTTTTTCTCTCACATTTTCCACTAGTTGTGTTTGTGTCAACTTTGTTTGCAGGATGTTCAAAAAGGTAAAGAACGCGGGCAAGGCCTTCAGGAACATAGGTACGAGGAGTTCGTCCCGACACTCCTCGCACCAGTCAGAGATGAGCATCGACCCGACGCCCCCGCAAGCTCCGTCATCTTCATCAGATATGCGAGTCAAGGTCCTCCTCAAGACAAGAGACCTTGGACTGAAGACCCGCAGTGAAAAGGAAGTTTTCCAGCAGCTAAAGAATAAGGATTTCATTCACACCCCCACTCTTGATCCTATCTTGCTACAAGAAATAGGTATGGATACTGAATTCGATTTGATCTTCCAGATGGTGGGATGGACAAATTTTTGGAACATAACTGAGTTGGGTTCCCGTCTTCTCACCCTTGAATTTCTTTGCACTTTACAATATTATGAGGGGGAATCGCTTTTCGGATGTTCAAACAGGACATTATGTTGTCTTGGAGAGAACTGAGCGACCATCTCGGTTTCTCTTCAAGACGCATCCTGGACATTGACTCCGACTTACTCAATTTTGAGAGACACCAGTTCTGGAGAGAGATATCTAGAGATGTGTTTTATAGCCAAGCCCGAACCAGCGACATGGAACACCCCACTCTTAGGATGTTCCACAAATGGCTTGGGTACAATATTTTCCATCGTGATTGTTGGCGGTTCTTAATGACATATTTACCCCACCAACATAGTCCATGCAAAGGAAGAAAAGCATGTATTTTACTCACAAATACTTATTAAATGCTTACCAAGTTCCACATGTAGTGCAAGTTGTGTTTTGCAGATCATATACAGGCATACATGTGGAAAGCAAATAAAAAGGCGCAATCCGACACGTCAAAAAATGCGCAAATAAACAAGTACCCAAAAGCCCAATATAGAAGTGCATCAATTTGCAGGTGGATCTGGACTCAGGGGCCCGAGAGGAAGGCAACGGGCTTCGGGCCAGGGTCAGCGGGGCCCACCAGGGGGCGGCCGCCCCCTAGGGTCGGCCGACCCTGACCCAGCCCATCTCGGCACCGCCTTTCGCAGAGGCGGTGCTGAGCCTATCCTCCCGCAGTCCATGCGTGCAAATTGCAGTTTACACCCTGGGGAACCGACCTTCCCCACCTATTTAAGGAGGGGGAGAGGGAGGCTCCATTCATATCATCACATTCACAATCAACACTCCACCTTCAAGGCACTTGGGCACTACCTCTTCTTAGTTTTTCCTTTTAGCTTTTAGAGAGAGAGTTGGGTGAGCTATCAAGGAGGGCTTGGCTCCTTGGAGAGAAACTTGGGTATGAATAAAGAATATCTTTACTCCAAGTCCATGCCATATCATGTCCGATATAGTTCTTCATATGAACTAGAGTATAGTTCTTATGCTATGGTATATGATATAGATCATAGGCCATGTTGAAAGGTCCTTGTTTGGTTTTGGTAATTGAGTGACAACTTAGGTGGACTAATAGTGTTTATGTGAGATACACAGGAGATTAGTCCACAGGTGATTATGTGAAGATGGAGGAGCTCATTGCATATGAGACATGACATGGAGTCATGTGACCAAGGTGGAGAAGATCAAGATGAGGCTTGGCTCGATGGACCGGTTGCAAGAGTGAAGGGCAAGTTGGAGGCTTTGAAGCGAGGGACCGCGTGTGACGGTGAAGCTTGAGCAAGACTTGGCGCCGATGGACCGAGGCAACGGTGAAGAGCAAGTGAGGTCAAGATCGATGAACCAATACGGTCACGTGATGATATGAAGTGGATCATATCATTTGGTGATTGGTTGGTGCATGTGTTGCATCAACATTGGAGGAGATGAAATGGAAAGCGCAAGGCAAAGGTATAACCTAGGGCTTTTCCATTTCACCGGTCATAGGTGTGTAGAGAAGTTTATGACCGGATTTAGGATAGATTGCCGTACTATCAAGAGGGGCAAACTTGTTTGCATATCGGTCATCTAGTGCCACTTGAGCGATCTTACTTTGCATACGTGTTAGGATCGAGTGGCGTGGCAAGTTTGAGAGGCTAACTCCTTTGGGAAAATGTTTGTGAAAATGCTAACACACTTGCACATGGTGGTGTACACTTGGTGGTGTTGGCACATTTACAAAGGAGGTGGTGTTCCTAGGGTTGATTCGGCGCTTTTGAGAAAATTAAGTGCATATTTTCTATTGCGCCGGTGGAAATTTTTGGAGAAGTCGCGGGAGTGTTTCTCAGAGGCACCGGACGCTGGTCTTTAGCGTCCGGTGTACTGTCGGGTGTAGCAGAGTGCACCAGACGCACCGGAGAGAGTCCGGTGCTCAGCGTCCGGTGTGCGGGCGGTTTGGCGACCCTCTCTGCGCGTGAGTCCGGTGAGCACCGGACGCTCAGGGTGCGTCCGGTGGCTTGCGTCCGGTGACCATGCGAGTTTGTGGAGCTCTCTGCGCACGAGTCCGGTGAGCACCGGACGCGTCCGGTGTGACGCAGTAGAGCGTCCGGTGGTGCTGTGCAGGTGCGCGTGTGCAGTAACCGTTGGCGGCAACGGTCGAGTTCAAACGGCTAGTGACACGTGGCTGACGCCTGAGCACCGGACGCTGGGGGTTGAGCATCCGGTGGCTCCCTGTGAGCGTCCGGTGCCCACGTGTTTTGCCCAGTGAAGGGGCAACGGCTAGTTTAGCCCTTGGGGCTATAAATAGAAGTGGTGGTCGGCCTTGGCTGGTGCTGAGCACCCTTGGGACTTAGTGTCCATGCTTGGGGAGTGCTAGTGAAGCCTCTAACTCACATATACTTGATAGTGATCATCCGATTGTGTGAGTGAGCGATTCTAGTGCGTTGCATTGAGAGATTGCATCGAGTGGCACTAGGTGTTCATGTTGCAAGCCGGTGGTGCTTGTTACTCTTGGAGGTTGCCACATCCTAGACGGCTTGGTGGCTTGTGACTCCGTCGAAGCACGCTAGGAGATTGTGCGGTGCTCCGGAGAAGAGATTGTGAGGGGTACGGTGCTCACCCCGTGGGGATCGCGAAGAGCAACTCTAGTTGAGCGAGACGTGAAGAGCGACAAGTGGTCCGGCCGGGTCAAGTGCTAGAGCTTGTGGTAAGCACTCCACGTGGGAGAGTGTGACTTGCGGGTCAACACAAGCAAGAGGACCGGTGGCAACCTTGGAGCTTGTCTCAACGGGGACGTAGCTTGGTGGCAACCAAGTGAACCTCGGGAGAAAATCTTCGTGTCAACTTTGTTCTTCCCGTTGGTTTGCAAGTCCCTAACACAAGCTTGTATTTACATTCATATATTTGTGCTTGTGTAGTTGCTCTTGTAATTAGTAAGCTTGTGTAGCTTGCTAGTTACCTTCTTGCTTGTGTGGCTAGAAGTAGTTCCCCTTGCGTGACTAATTTGGTTTGTGTAACCTTGTTAGTCACATTGCTTAGTTTGTGTAGCTAAGTAAGTTGCGCTCTCTAATTTGGCATTAGTTGCCTTGTTATTGAGCTTCCTAGTGAGCTTAGGAGCTTTGTGCTTTTGCTTACTAGTTGTGTAGGAGCTCCCCGGTTTGCAAAGTACTAGCGGCATAGGTTTGTGTGACCTTGCTCCTAGAATTGGTTAGGTGAGCTCTTGCTAAGGTAGCACCTTGCTTGCTTGTTTAGAATCTTTTCAAGGTGCTAGAGAACTTAGATAGAGGGGTGTAGTCTTGGCTAGACCGATAGTTTTAATTCCGCATTTGTTTCGGTTAGCCGGCGCGTTAAGTTTTAGAAAGGACTATTCACCCCCCCTCTAGTCCGCCATCTCGACCCTTCACATGTTTTATGATGCTAGCATATGAACTAGAATATAGTTCTAGTGGAAATGATATGACATACATTTTAGTATATAGTTCTTATAGTATAATGCTACCCTAGGGCTAGTAGTGTATTATATGAACTAGTGCTAAGTGTATGTTGTATTATTCTCACTTAGGACTTTAGTCTAATTGCTTCATGTTAATTAATTGCCTAGAAATAGCTTTGTGTGAAGATGGGGGTTTATCATGCTCTTTTGAGTAGGCTCGGGCTTCTTACCTGTCGATCCGTAGAGTCGGGGACCCGGGGGAGTCCGAGTAGGTTCTTTGCATGTAAGCATGGTGCTTGGGTGTAAAGGCCGGGTAAATGCATTGTCCTAGTCCACGGTTGAGGGGATGGCGGCAGGTGGTGACAGCCCTGTCCGTCCTGGGCATTCCCCCACGTTCGGCTAGGGTGTAGGAGTCTAAATAGTTGCGGAGGTTGCTGGCAGACCAGTACTCGCGTAACCTCCCAAACCATCTAAACACAGGACTAGATCTAAGTAGTATAATTACATGATTAACTTGTTCTATGACATGACCTGTATCTAGGACCACACCTACTCCAATAGGTTGTTTGTTTATTCTTTGATTCAATTCATTCTTTTAGTCTCTTTTTATTCCTTAGCCCATATGCCATGCCTAGATTGTGATGGATCACTATTCTACATATAAATGTTTATCACCTGCGATGACCTTTGATTCCATTATTGTTGTCATAATTACTTTGATCTATGCTTATCTTAGAATCCTTAACATATTAAGCCTTCCTTAGAGCGAACCTATAAATACGACACTCGGTAAATCCCCGGGTTGAAATGCTACACGATAATTCCCGTCCGCTTGCGGTACTTAAACTCCAAACCTAAGGAACTATCACCCCGGTATATACTTAACACTGTTGCTAGACATGCGCCAAGCTAGTGACTTGTTAAGGAATACCAACATGGCAATCCTAGTACCACTACCATGATTAAGAACTGGAACCCTACCCTAACGGTAATAAGGCGCCGTTATCGGGAAGGTAGATCTAGCTTCTTATTCAAGGTGGTGATGCTACGGATCTGCCAATATAACACTGCCAATGTCATTATCATGAGTAGAGCAGAACCCTATTCTAGGTAGCGACGCTAAGAAATGCTAACAAGCATTTCTGGCACCGTTGCTTAGGATAGATTTATACTCTAATCTTGGTGATTGCATTAGTAAGTGTTATCACGACATTTCTGACATCGTTACTGAGGACGGATTAAACCCTGTTCTTAGTGATGACGTTAAGAAATGCCAACAAGCATTTCTGGCGCCGTTGCCGGGGAAGGCTAATATTAAAATGATTCTAGATAAATATAATCAAGTAATCTGATGTGCGTAACGAGTCAATTGTTATGCAGGCTAACTCTGCCTGTTTTCTACCTATTGTGGAAGAAACAGGAGGAATAGTGTATGCCTGGTTTCTCTTTGGCGGAAAACTACATCTCCGATCCCGAGGCACTCCTAAGGACTAGACGGTCTCGAACCGTTTCGTCTTCTGCTACTCCACCGACAAGTGAACCAGACGGTACCGCACCAACCCCGAACGAACTCATGGCCGCCGAGAAGACACTCCGCGAGTTCTCCGTGCCCACTGTCACCAACGTGGCCATTGGCCCCGCTGTTGACACGGCCGGCAAGAACTTTGAGCTACGCACCGGCCTGATCACCATAGTGCCGGCGAGCCCATTCTGTTGCTTGCCAAGCGAGGATGCGAATGCACACCTTCAACACTTCCTAGAGCTATGTGACACGATTGTCATCAAGGACATCACTCCTGATGTCATTCAGCTCCGCCTCTTTCCTTTCTCCCTCGTGGGGAAGGCGAAGAGGTGGTTCTATCAAGATAAGGAAGCTGTCACCATGTGGGCAAAATGCTCTGCGGCATTCCTCGCCAAGTTCTTCCCCATAAGCAAAACCAAATGCTTTGAGGGGAAGGATTGCCAGTTTTCAACAAAATGCCAGCGAAACAATCCCTGAAGCATGGGAGCGGCTACAAGAGTACATCCTAAGCTGCCCCCATCACGGCATGGAGAACTGGATGGTGCTCCAGAACTTCTACAATGGGCTCACGCCCATGTCGAAGGGACACCTAGACGCCGCCGCTGGAGGCGCGTTCCTATCACTTACCACCGTCGGGGCCAAGGCCCTGATCGAGAAGATGGTAGAACACCAGAGCTGGGGGGAGGACAGAACTCAACCACCAGCTGCCAAAACACAAAAAGGCATGCATACCGTGAAGGATACGGATATGCTTGCCGCAAAAATAGATTTATTGATGAAGCAACTCACCGAGAGGAACCAAGAGAACCCCTCGAACTCGGTGAAGGCCATAGACTCGCACATGACGTGCGAGGTCTGTGGAGAAGTTGGCCATTCGAGGAATGATTGCCCCGAAACCCGTGAAGACGCTGCCTACATCAACAACGGGTTCCGCCGACAAAGAGGCGCCAACCAAGGTAATGGTTGGAATAATCAGTCACGCTCTTCATTCCAAGGTAATTCGAGTTTTAATTCGAATCAACCTTCATTAAAAGACCTAGTTCTTGGACAAGCTAAAATAAATTAAAACTTAACTAAAAAGTTGTTGTCCAATGATAAGGTCTTAGAAAACATAAATAGAAAAATAGAAAACCTTGCCTCTTCGGTACAAAACCAACTGAGCTTTAATAAAATGATAGAAACACAACTAGCTCAGATCGCCGCTACAATTCCTACTGAGAATACGGGTAGACTCCCGGGGCAACCCGAGAACTCTCCCACTAACCATGCAGGGTGAAATTCAAACGACGGAAGAGAGTCCTTCTCAAAAAGGACTATAAACATTTTTTTTGAGCCTCCGCCGAAGGTAATCAGTAGTTATCTTAAAAAAAATATTCAAAAAGTCATTTTCAGCTAGGAAATAAAATAAAATAATAGAAAATTATTTTTTCTAAATTTTTCGAAAATAAAAAAATTTACAAATAAATGTTGGAAATTGCAAAAGTCATTTTTTCAGCTAGAAGTGCATCAATATGCCAACGGAAAACTTCAAAAACTAGCCGTTGGAAGATGGAGACAAAAGCTGGGGAACAGCGGGGCCCACCAGGGGGCAGCCGCCCCTAGGGTCGGCTGACCCCCCCCCCAATGGCTCTGGCCAACGGCCAGCTGGAGGAGGCTCCTAGCCGTTGCCCTCACCCCGAATCCACCTGCATTTTCAAACTATAAATACCAGGGGTTCGGGTGTGGCCCTCTCCACCCATTGTCACTTCACTTCATCACTTCCATCTTCACTCTCCAAGCAACACTTTCACATCTTTGCTATTTCCAACCAACCACCAGTAGAAACCTCACAAAAAAAATCATCTATCCAAGCTAGCTATCCACTGGTGCAAGCATTGCACCACGAAAAGGTTCAGCAAAACAGCTTCGGGGGCGTTTAAAAGAGTCATGAGGTCATCCTCGAAGCGCCCCTATCAGAGCACTTCCTCATACTACACCGATCCCCGATGGAGTCCTTCCGCTGAGGAAGAATCCCCGAAGATCGAGGAGGTAGAGGAAGAGGTAGAGGAAGAAGAAGAGGAACAAGAGGAGGAACAACATGAAGAAGGAGGAGCCCACCAATTCGACTTGGTGGGTGATCGAGAACATCAAGCCTACAACATGCTCAAGGACCGGATCTTCCTCCATACGCCGGTCTACGATGACTCGCTCCTCTCCGACATCGGTATGGACTCTGAATTCCTCTCCATATGGAAAGCCGCCGGGTGGGACAACATTCACCCCATAACTGAGTATGGATCCTATACCCTTACCATTCAATTCCTATGCACTTTAAGAGAAACATATGAAGGTATTTCTGTTCGTTTATTTGGAAATGAATATGCTATCTTTTGGAAAGACTTAAGCAAATACCTTGGTTTTCATCAAAGATGCTCTCTTGATTTAGTGCATGCCACAAAAGGGTTTAATAAGGATAAGTTTTGGGAAGAAATCACGGGGCAAGTTCACACTGGAAAATACTATCCTAGAAATGCCCACATCCAACACCCCACTCTAAGGTTTTTACACCTTTGGCTATCCATAACAATGTTTCCTAGCCAGGATACCCGCGTTGTGCGAGTAAATGAAATGAGGTTACTTTACGCGGCTAGAATGAAAATAAAAGTTGCGCCTGTGCAAGAAATTGTAAGACATTGGTTAGATATAATCAAGACAACCACCCCTATCTCTTTGACTTCACTCATAACACGTGTGGTCACGGACATTGGTGCGTTGGAAGGGCAAGATCTTGATTATATTCAAATTCCACGCACCATGATTAATGAAACCTATCTTATCCAAGGTCACCATTTGAAAAGAGATAATGCGGGCGGTCTTGTGTTTTATTTCCCAGGGTATACAAACGTAATCCGGTTACCTAACCCGGGTCTACGCTTGTATAACTCTGGGAGACTAACCTTTGATCTGCAGACAGCTGAAACTGCGCGAAGGCGTAGTGTTTCTGGCAGGGACATCGGCGGATCCAGCTCCCAGCCACCACCCTCCTATACACAGCCGATCTACCAGTCGGGGTGGGACACACCCATGCCGACACAAGGTGTTGAGGGGTGGGCTGAGGCGGATTCCAGCGCTTGGGAACAACAATCGCGCTGGAGGGCCGAATCACCAGAAGAATATCCTTCGGCCTCCACAGTAGGCCGAACCGACTTGGAGCGCCTCCAAGCTCAGCTTGGGGGACTGGTTGTGCGCACGGATGAGATCCAGGATACTCTCCAACAACACATCCAAACCACCGATGCGCACCACCAGCAGGCCGTGGAGTGGCACCAGCAAGGGTTGCTATGGCAACAGCAACAACAGGCCTGGCACCAGCAGCAGCAAGAAGAAATGCAAGCTCGCCAAGATCAGCTGCTGAAATAGTCCCAAAACTTCTGGTGGTACATGGGGTACAACCCCGATCAGTAGGCCAGAAGCTAGCTTGGGGGAGGACCCCCAATCCCGAGGTTATCTGCATTGCATATTTATTTTCATGCATCCTTAATTTTAAATTAGCATGTTTACTTTATGAAATTTCTATTAGTTAAATTCATGTTTTAATTATTGCATATAAAAAAAATGAAAAAATGCTAAAAAGATAAAAATATAATTCCACTCTTATATGTGATGTAAGATATATGCTTCTTCCTTGTTGAAATGATGAATAGTTGCTCTATCGTAATTTCTTTCCAGTATCTAGTTTCAACCTTGAATTCTCCAAATTAATAAAATGATTAAATGTGTGGGTTGCAAAATGCTCTATCTAAAGTCTAAAGTAATTAATGGATATATTTGTGATGATCTGAGCTGCTAGTATCCTGTTCTAAACAACGCTAGAGTTCTGGAGTTTTTACAAAAATAAAATAATCACATTGAGTTAGATTAAGCTTTGTTGACCCTTTGAGAGGTTGTCATACCATTGAAAACAAAAATATTTCATTATGTTATCATCTCAACAGTTTGTTAGAAGGCATATGGCTATGAAAAAAAATAAAAAGCATCCGAGGAAATAAAAAGGGACATGTGTCCGAAACCTCAAAAAGAAAGATCACGAGGAAATAAAAAGGGACATGTGTCCGAAACCTCGAAAAAAATAAAAATAAAAAAAATGGGCAAGTGCCCAACAGTAGAATTAGCCACATAGCCATGTGTCTCTAATAGACAAAAAGAGAATGATGGAAAAGAAAAAGTTTTCAAAAAATCAATGGTATGATTATCTTTCTCTTTGGATCCATTGTTTAATTTGACAAATAAATGTGCTAAGTTTTGAAAATCAATAAACTCCGGAACAAAAGTGAAGTAAAGAACTGGGACATAGCGCTCGATCTGATCAAATCCATCCTGCAAATGCTTAAGGACCCAAGCTATGAGCAATAAGCCCCATGACATATCTGTTCAAAATTCAAAGGAGAATTCTTGTTTGAAGGTATGTACTGGATAGAAGTGAAAATATTGTAGCAACTCCTGATCAACAACCAAGATCTTAGCTTCTTGCTCGAGGACGAGCAAGGAGTAAGCTTGGGGGAGTTTGTTGGCGATTCTTAATGACATATTTCCCCACCAACATAGTCCATGCAAAGGAAGAAAAGCATGTATTTTACTCACATATACTTATTAAATGCTTACCAAGTTCCACATGTAGTGCAAGTTGTGTTTTGCAGATCATATACAGGCATACAGGTGGAAAGCAAATAAAAAGGCGCAATCCGACACGTCAAAAAATGCGCAAATAAACAAGTACCCAAAAGCCCAATATAGAAGTGCATCAATTTGCAGGTGTATCTGGACTCAAGGGCCCGAGAGGAAGGCAACGGGCTTCGGGTCGGGGCCAGCGGGGCCCACCAGGGGGCGGCCGACCCTGACCCAGCCCATCTCGGCACCGCCTTTCGCAGAGGCGGTGCTGAGCCTATCCTCCCGCAGTCCCCGCGTGCAAATTGCAGTTTACACCCTGGGGAACCGACCTTCCCCACCTATTTAAGGAGGGGGAGAGGGAGGCTCCATTCATATCATCACATTCACAATCAACACTTCACCTTCAAGGCACTTGGGCACTACCTCTTCTTAGTTTTTCCTTTTAGCTTTTAGAGAGAGAGTTGGGTGAGCTATCAAGGAGGGCTTGGCTCCTTGGAGAGAAACTTGGGTATGAATAAAGAATATCTTTACTCCAAGTCCATGCCTTATCATGTCCGATATAGTTCTTCATATGAACTAGAGTATAGTTCTTATGCTATGGTATATGATATAGATCATAGGCCATGTTTTATGATGCTAGCATATGAAATAGAATATAGTTCTAGTGGAAATGATATGACATACATTTTAGTATATAGTTCTTATAGTATAATGCTACCCTAGGGCTAGTAGTGTATTATATGAACTAGTGCTAAGTGTATGTTGTATTATTCTCACTTAGGACTTTAGTCTAATTGCTTCATGTTAATTAATTGCCTAGAAATAGCTTTGTGTGAAGATGGGGGTTTATCATGCTCTTTTGAGTAGGCTCGGGCTTCTTACCTGTCGATCCGTAGGGTCGGGGACCCGGGGGAGTCCGAGTAGGTTCTTTGCATGTAAGCATGGTGCTTGGGTGTAAAGGCCGGGTAAATGCATTGTCCTAGTCCACGGTTGAGGGGATGGCGGCAGGTGGTGACAGCCCTGTCCGTCCTTGGCATTCCCCCACGTTCGGCTAGGGTGTAGGAGTCTAAATAGTTGCGGAGGTTGCTGGCAGACCAGTACTCGCGTAACCTCCCAAACCATCTAACCATAGGACTAGATCTAAGTAGTATAATTACATGATTAACTTGTTCTATGACATGATTTGTATCTAGGACCACACCTGCTCCAATAGGTTGTTTGTTTATTCTTTGATTCAATTCATTCTTTTAGTCTCTTTTTATTCCTTAGCCCATATGCCATGCCTAGATTGTGATGGATCACTATTCTACATATAAATGTTTATCACCTGCTATGACCTTTGATTCCATTATTGCTATCATAATTACTTTGATCTATGCTTATCTTAGAATCCTTAACATATTAAGTCTTCCTTAGAGCGAACCTATAAATATGACACTCGGTAAATCCCCGGGTTGAAATGCTACACGATAATTCCCGTCCGCTTGCGGTACTTAAACTCCAAACCTAAGGAACTATCACCCTGGTATATACTTAACATTGTTGCTAGACATGCGCCAAGCTAGTGACTTGTTAAGGAATACCAACATGGCAATCCTAGTGCCACTACCATGATTAAGAACTGGAACCCTACCCTAACGGTAATAAGGCGCCGTTATCGGGAAGGTAGATCTAGCTTCCTATTCAAGGTGGTGATGCTACAGATCTCCCAATATAATACTGCCAATGTCATTATCATGAGTAGAGCAGAACCCTATTCTGGGTAGCGACGCTAAGAAACACTAACAAGCATTTCTGGCACCGTTGCTTAGGATAGATTTATACTCTAATCTTGGTGATTGCATTAGTAAGTGTTATCACGACATTTCTGACATCGTTGCTGACGACGGATTAAACCCTGTTCTTGGTGATGACGTTAAGAAATGCCGACAGTGATGATATTAGAAAAGTAAGAATAGGAGATTTGCAACTTCTATATGCTGCTATAAATAAAGTACCCACTTCACCTGTTACACTTTTGGTTTCTCATTGGCTTAATATACCTAGTCTTCAGGGACCTGTCGGTTGTACTTCACTTATCCCTCATCTAGCCTCTAATCTTCATTTGCTAGAAAACTTGTCATCGGAATTCATTGACGATTTACGAATTTATCATGGCTATGACACATTTAGGCAAGCTCGGATGTTGAAAAAAGAGGGGAACATAATGTGTATGTTATATAATAATAAAGGTAAGATTCGATTACCTAACCCCAAACCTTGGCCTCCATGTTGTTCAAAATTATTTGATTGAGATTGCAGTGACACCAGTAAACCAAAGAGCTCCACAACGAGTAGCATCTGAAAGGATGACCACCCATCAAGAACGCACCTGGTATGGAGCTGATCCCGGTCCAGAAGAAGCAGCGCACCTGCATTATTGCGACTACAACCCCCGAGTCTTTCGGGACCCATGGGTTCAACATGCTCAACCACAAGAGCCAACACAGGAGACATGGCCGGAGAGCCAAGATCACCAGTGGACAAACCCGCCTTTCCATACGGGCAGGTACTCCACTGATCCGTTTGGAGCTTCAGGGTCTAGACCCTCGCCCCAATTCGATGCAGGACGGTACTACGATGCCTCTTATGCTTTCACGAACGACTACTACTAAGAGGCCGACGCCTTCTTCACCCGTACCGACAACACCCTCCTCGACATCCAGAATATGCAAGCGGAACATGGACGACTCCTGGAACAGCGACAAAAGTGGAACTAGGACCACGCCACTGCAGTACAAGAACTGAGACAAGATACCACAACAATGAACGACAACATCACCACTATGATGCGATTCTGGAACATTGGGTAAGACCGACAACCACATCCAGCTTGGGGGAGTTTCTCCCCGTTCTATCAAGTAAGTTTTTATTTGCTCTTCTTATTTATTCTTTTCTGTTTTAGTGTTTTATTTATCTTAAAGAGAAAAACTTAGAAAACCCAATAAATATTTTTCTTGCTTTAAATTACTGCATTCTATAAACATGAAAACAAAATAAAAGAAGTGTGTAGATAAGTGTGCTTTATTTTTCCTGCTAAGTTTAATCTCTAGAAAATAAAAGACCAAAAAGATGCATGATGGAAATGATGAACAGTTGCTCTGTTTGCTTACTTTCAAGTACCTAGCTTTTATATTAAAGTTCTTCCATGAATTACTAAAACAAAAATTTAATATCTATAGGAGCATGAGCCTAAAACTAAAGTCTAGGTAAGAGAAAGGCATGATATAAAGTTTGAGCTACTGTTTATCTTGTTCCTACTACACTAAGTTCTGGAGATTTATTTTGAAAACTTGCAAATCACATGATGAGTTCCTAGCATGACAAAATCCCTACCACAGCCATACTTGCTACAATTTCTATATCTTTTACTTATATTCACATTGAGTTTGATCGAGCTGTGTAGACCCTTAGGAGCTTTTCATGTGGTTAAATTAAGATATTCACTTGCACACACCTACTACACCATCCACCACCATTCATTAAAATTGCTAAAAATATATCACTCACTGTCTCAAGTATTGTTATTCTCTCTCTCTAAAAAGATTCAATGCAGAAGAGGCATGGGTTATGCAAAAATATGCGAGGAAATAAAAAGGGGCAAGTGCCCAAAACCTCGAAAAGGAAAGAAAAAGAGTGAGACAAGAGGTAAAAATGGACAAGTGTTCGGAGTAGAATTAGGGGTACAAAGATACCCACCTAAGCGGAAAAAATGGACAAGTGTCCGACGGTAGAATTAGGGGTATCTACTACCCACCAAAAAAAAGAAGAAAAGAAGAAAAAGATAGCCCATGTTCTCCCAAAGCAAAGATCAAAGAAGAGGAGAGATAGCAATATGAGGAGCAATGAGGAGTAAGCTTTATTATCACTTATACATTTTTACCATTACTATCATTTACTCCACCACACATGCACATCTTAATTTAATTATATGCTGAGTTCCTTTGGATCCATGGCTCGATTAGACAACATATGTATGAGCTGTTTTTCACACCTATGGGCTCCACTTAAATATTCCATTAGCTATAGGTAAGTGACATTTTTGGTAAGGATCCACAAATACCACATATAGAGAGACTTGAGAGAATCATTGCTGGGAACTCTGAGTTTTATTTTTGAAAAGTTATGCAAAACTCCGGAACAAAGGTGAAGTAGAGACAGGAGGACTAGTGCTTGACTTAATTATTTTGTCTTTCGATTACTTAAGACTTAAGTGCAGGTACTAAGCTTCATGACGCTTCACTCTTATCTGGAAGAATTTTTATTTGAAAGCATGTGTGCCTATCAGGAAAGAAAACATCAAAGCAACTCCTGATCCATCTAAGTTTAGTTGTTTGCTCAGGGACGAGCAAAGGGTAAGCTTGGGGGAGTTTTTTGACGGTCCTTAAGTACTAAATTTAACTATCAACTAAACATGGAAAAGGATCAATATGCACCAAACATCTAGAATTAGGGTTTTATCTGACAAAATTCCACGAGCTTTGGTATTTGTCTATTTCTGCAGGGGGTTGTCAGAAAATATGGAGAGAAGGCCCACATGTCAGGTTTACAACGAGATAATTACGTGCCGCGCAATTTTCCTTAATCTAGAAGAGTCCAGAAGCCATGGGAACGAACGGGAGACCGAACGGGCTCGGGGGCAGGGCGCCCACCCCTTGGGCGCCCGCCCTGGCCTCGGGGCCAATCACGTTCAACTTCGCGGATTATGCTCCACCGACCTAAAGGATCAAGGAAAACCGTGTGATCAATGTCGGTTTGATCCGACGACCCAAATTCACTTGAGGGGACTATATAATCAAGGCCTCTCCACCCTAGGGGGAGGGAGGAGAAATCATTATCAGAGGAAGCCATCAAAGTTAGGGTTTTAGAACTTCTCTTCCACAGAGAATTAGAATTAGCTACTCCCTAATCCTTCAAGTTTTAAAGGATTGATTAGATAGAATTAGAGAAGTAGAGCCTAGCGCTCTGGATTCGGATCTTCGTTAATAAAGATTGGTATTATTTCATATCTTTCTCTACTACTTTATTCTAATTGCATTATGTCTCTATTTATTATGATCTTAGTTTTCTCTAGTTCTATTTTTGATATAGTTATGATTGAGAATGAGTTTATGTATAAGTTTGCAAAGCGCTTAGCTCTTGACGCGCGGGAGTTAAGTGGTAGATCACATGTGGGCGTGGTGCTTAGATGTTATTTACCTACAAATGTATCCTATTGGCCGAGTCGTGTGGTAGTTCACAATAGTGACAGCTTCGCTGATTCTTATATAGTCCACCCTCCGTTGATAGGACTGGCAGAATTTGTATTGCGGAGTAAGTCTTACGATGTTCTGATTTACTTTAGCAATGTTCCTTATACATGAATGAAGAGTCTTTTATGCTATATATATGATCTTGTAGATAACTAGAGTAGATTGTGACTTAGTAGATAGTAGATAACTTAGAATCCATTCTCTAGCTAATCCGACGTCACCTTACATATATGAGGAGTAGTCTATTTTCTAATCGTTGTGTTATTTATCCATGAGCTTATATTTCATTATTATTATTATTATTATTATTATTATTATGGCTTACCCCCTGCTAAAGTAAGTGACTGTGTGACGAGTTCCTCATTAGTAATCATGTTCTTGCAAGTTTATCTCTAAGTCTATGCCTTGATATATTTTATCCTTATCTTCATCTCCACTGTTCTCTTAAGCAAAATTATAAATAACAATACCTGGAATACTTTCTTGGTGAAATGCTACAATGAGGTATTTTATCTGTGCGCTTGCGGATAGAATAGATTATTTTCTAGAGAGCCTTTATATTCATAAATACCTTTGTACACTCTGGCACCATGCTGGGAGGACAACCTAGTATTCCAGTGGTGTTAGCTAGTGTCAACATCAGGCTACCCTGAGCAATGTCTCCAGAAATGCTAAGCAACGCTAAACTCTAGCGGTGACATAAGACGTACCAAGGGTAACTCTATAAGCGCACAGGTACTGTTGTAGCACTTCAACCATGGTGAGTATCTATGGTGTCGTAATTTATAGTTCACTCACGGGAAGTGGACTAAGACTCTCTAATAAATATATGGATGGATATCTGTGGTTTGCGTCTACTCTATCTAAGTTCACTAGTGCTAATAAGGTGGGTAAGAATAGCAAGATAGAATAGTAGATAAGTCAGATAAAGATAAGTAAAGATAACTGGTAGTGAGCTAGCTAGGTGGAGGACAACGAGTGAGTAAGGACTCCTATGTATCTAACTCTACTTCTATGGTCTAATCCTAATCAATGTAAATGACTCAACTAGACTAGTATCCAAACAGTCTTATGTGGTGGGAAGTCGACTGCAATAAGAGGACGAAACTCCTATCCAAGTGGACCTTTGTCTTATGGGCGCCTACAGACCGTACCCGACGTGAATAGAACCTACTGGGAAGCAGCGGCTTGTCACGCTTTGTCGCCGCCCGCTAACACGTTTGATACGGTGGCATCCACTAATAAGCGCTAGCCTAAGCACCTCGCTTACACTAGTCTCATAACTTTAACTATCACGTAAATAGCCAAAGCCCCTAATGGTAGTGGAACACACACAAGGTGTTGAAGACACTAATCTAACTAAGGCAGCTACACTAATAAGACTAAGACACAACACTACTACAAGTATAGTAATGCACTAAGCAATACTCAAAGTAAAGACTTGAAGTAAATACTTAGTAAAGTAAGGAAAGACTATATTAATATAAAGAATGTAATACAAGAGAAAAGGTACAAGAGCTATACCAGACTATCCAGAAGATAGCTCCGGAGACCCGAGCTTCGCTCGACTCGACTCTAACTCCCACTCTAGACTAGACTACACTACACTTGATCTCCCAAGTGGGATTTGGAAATGAAATGGTAGATGGAAGATGTGTGATATGGGAGATGGAGGACCCCTCCTTATATAGCGGTGAGAGAGGGGGTGCCACATCAGCGATCCGCGTGCTCCTTCCTTCTTCACCCTTGGATGCACCGACCTCCTAACCGCCTTAGATGGACGGTTGGAGCATTGCCACACATGAGGAAGGTTGGTGGGAGTGAACCGACTCCGGATGGGGCCCACATGTTGGTCGGTCGACCTACCCTTTGGCTGATAGTAGGTCCCACTGACCTTCTAGAAGATCTTTAAGTCGGTGGGAGGTTGGGCCAGGTGGCATCACCCCATTGGTCGGTCGGCCGACCAAACTTTGGGACCCCTGGCCCACCTCTGGCCTCCTAGTGGTGTCCCCACTTGTCATGTGAAGTGTTGTCCAAAATTAAGTCTAGTTGCACACTTACTTGCTTTCATGTAGGCCCAAGGATCAGTGTTTGAACCGTTGAGGGCAAGCACACTTGGATCCAAGGGTTGGGATTGACTCCTTAGAGTATGCCATGGCTCATGCCATGGAGGGGAGCCCCTGGGGGAGGCCCATACCCCGGTCGGTCGACCTAGGTTATGGGGCCCACAGGGCTCATTTCCTTCTTCCCTGCATTGAACAAGCTAAGAGTACAAGTGGAACTTTATTAGTGATAAATATGTTCATGTGATGCTTATCTTCCTTCGATCGAGGACTGTTGACGGGCTTTTGTGTATATAGAACTTGGTCTTATTTCCCATCAACACTAATATATACACTTTTATACATAAGAACAAGAACATTACTTTGCTGCCTTTGTCACCAATGGATATGTTAAACATGCTAAAGAGATTAACAATAAACCTCCTATAGACATTGATAAAAATAATGGGAATAAGTTACATGGAGGTGCTTTACTTGCTACAACTTCTGCTACTACTGCGTTATGTGATAATCTAGATGCACCATGTTATACTATGCTTTGTCAACCTATTATGTCTTGTGCATTGTTTGCTGTCACTAACATTTTGCAGGAGTTCGTTGATGGGGAAGAGTCGGGGACGACTCCAATTATGGAAGGAGGGGATGATGAGGACATCACCAAGATGGAGTCGAGGACGACTCCAATTCAAGAAGGAAAGGATGATGAGGACATCGCCACTGTCACACCCTAAAATTTACTCCTTTCAAGATAGATGAAAATTGATTTAGTTTTGTATTTTTTGTGCTCATAAAAATATAGGAAAAATAATATTTTTCATTAGATTAAAATTTATCATAAGGCTTAGCAACATGGTTGTGCATACATGCTAGTGCATATTATTTCGGGTGATGTCTGCTTATTGCTCCTTTGTGTGTTGATAGTAAGAAAAATATTTAAAATACGTTTAGTAGATCGATCTTTCTTATTTGGCACGTATTTATCTTTTTCTACAAATAAATTTCTTGTCTCTTAGCTCAAGATTTCGATTAGAGTCTCTCAGAAATCTTTTCTTTTAAACCTAAGTCACTCGTTTGAGTTTCTCATCCATCAAGCAATCTCTACAAACTTCTTGGTATTTTTCTAGCCTTTTCTATGGGCATAATCTATTTTTTAGATGCCCCAAATTATCTCATCATGAGCTCCAAATACTTTATTTGGGTTCTTCATATTCTGTAATGTCTCTGATAATTTTCTCTGGATTTTTGGAGCTTCCGGAGTATTTTTCACGCCTTAAATAATAATTCTGGACTTTTCTATAATTATTTTATCTACGAAAATAGAAAAAAATCTAAGCATAATTATCCACCGACTCTCTCAGGCCCATACCTATTTACTAATGGGCTTTAATAATTAATTAAGTAAAGATGAAGGGTGTAAATTAATTAGTATCATACTGCTAGTTGATGTAGATGTGGAGAGTTTTCCTCTCTATATATTTGTACCAACACCGTGGCCAAATCACATCAAAACTACTATGAGGGGAGGCCCTCGGTAGTAAATCAAAATTTTCTCCTTTCTCTTCTACGTCATCTTGTATATCTCACCTAGCTATGACACCCTCATCCAACCTCAGACACAGCCATAGCCATGGTTCAGCTAGCCACTCAAGCAAGAAGATGGGCGTATCTATGATATAATGGGGCACTTGGTAAATCTTGTAATCTTTTTTCTTTCTTCTTGGGATTTGTTAGTGCCCGCAACCATGTTGCCTATTGCTTATCATCTCTGTGTGCCTACAGCTTCTATACATCCTGACATGACTTGCATGCAACAAGGCTATAGCTCCTAGCGCAAGCAGCTCGACTCATCCTTACTTCACCGAATCACCATGGCTCCATGGTTAGGCTTGTGCCTGGCCCGCCGGATGCAAATTTGTGTGGTCGTTTGGCTCCTGCAGCAAGCCATCAAGGTCCAGTCGTCATTGATAGAGAACTCATTGACGTGAAGATCTTCATTGGCACGAACCCTAAATTCCCAATGTGCCACGCTACCGTCTCCTTGTCTTCTATTGATGGTGAGCCTCTACACGTTCACGTTCTATCTTCCACATCTGTTCTACATGCTAACAACGATGTTTAACGTGTTACGTGCATATGATTTATAAATTAAATTTTATTAACATGTATACGATTATTTTTTTCTAAACTAAAAGCAACGTAGGTTTTACACGTTGTAATTTATACATAAATGTTAATATAATTAATTACTAACATAATCATGTTAATCAAATTATAACTTGCTTAGCTTGAACAGGATTCCAACAGATGTTCCACACGTTATTTCTTTGTCAAATTAGAGTTTAACTTGCTTAATTTATATGGCCACATTTATGAATAAAATATGTTAGTTTTAACTTGGTGTTTGAAGGAAAAAAATATAAATTTACTAATTTGACTTAATTTATTTATATGATTTATTTTAACAAAAATCCAGCTTATAATTATTTCTTTTACAATATAAATCGATCGATGGTCTTTTGCACCGTAGCTTCAATCTCGATGTATATTGCATTCTCGTGACCGTAGCGACAATCTCTATCTTTTAGGATATTGCTTAATCTTGTATAATGTATTGTTTTTAGTTGCTTTTGTTTGATGCTTGTAACGCCTGGGCGCTGAAGATCAAAAGGTGATGGCCAAAAGTTGATGGTCTGAGAATTGAGGCAAGTATAGTAATTTGGGTTTTAATTCTGTGACCATGATCTTGTGACTTGATTAATGTTTAAGCAACAAATGATCAAAATGACTTTTTGATAACTTGAGGATTTATCTATACGTGATCACCCGGGATAACAGTGCAACCATGAGGGCTATAATGGCTCTAGCTTTAGCTCAATATGAAGACTTTTTTAGCTTGTTAGAGGTTACCCGAAAGGGCACTAGAGGGGTTTGCCATTTTGGGTATAGTGTGGCCTCTGTCTTTACGTGTATAGGTTGCGCGTCATTGTGCCATTGGAAGGAGGGCTCTACATCTGTGCACCCGGAAAACCTTGCAGCCCTTAACATGTTAGACGAACTTTTGAAAGGCTTCATAGTGATCCCTGTCGACCTTCCTTGGTAGTGGGTCAAGAGGTTGATCACCTCGTGTGAAAGGGTAAATCATGACTCATGGGTAAAGATGTACAACCTCTGCAGAGTGTTTAAAACTGATATACTAGTCGTGCTCACGGTCAAGAGCGGTCTTGGGAATTCTTACACTAAGGATGATGATTCTTGTTGTGTTAAGATACTCATTGTTTATTGTTTAATGCTCTACATTATTTATGTCACATTGATCATGAGATTGTGGGATCTATACAATCTAGTTACTATACTTGTGGAGTTCGACATGGACTCACTCTTGCTATTTTCACCACACCCTTTAGGAAAAGGTTTGGGCTTGTCATCAACCAGTCAATTTGGATCCTGTAGAGTGAAGTTAATACCCGAAGTTGAAGTTATCTTCTGTTGTTTGCTGCCTAAGGTTATCTCTGATTTATTATGTACGTTATATATTATGCATTGTCTTTTGATATTACCCCTTATTTGTAGCTATATGTGGGATTTGACTTCTAAAACTCACATATGGTGCATATCTGATTTTGTCCTTAAAATCGGGTATTACATAGTGGTATCAAAGCAATGTTGACTATAGGACACAAGACTAGTTAGAAATTGGTCGTCTTAAGGTTTTTGAAATGGTTATAACACCCTTGGTATTTTCCTCTACACTATATCCCTTCCCTTACTAATTATCTCCACCTTGTTGCTTATTTTAAAAGTCCTTGTTCTCATCTTCACTCCTTGATTTGGTATGCTTTTAGAACCTTTTCTTATCACCTTCTTGCGTCTTTGAAAGAGGAGTTTTAGGATCTTTACCTTACTATAAAGAGAATGATAGTATCGCAAGTTGAGTGAAGTGTGAACGTGCTTAGTTGGTTTATCATTATGCTTATGTTTGATTTGGATCTTTGTTATGAGTGCAATGATCTTGTAGATTTTTCTCTACAATTTCATTAGTTTATAGGTCTAAGGTTTAAGGATTAATGAAATAAATAGCCGGGTTTTAGTTTCCTCTGTTATCTTAATCCAATCCTTCCAAAGTATCATGTCTTAATCGATTTATATCTCTATTCTTGGATGACCAAAAATTATGAGACAATTTTGGATGATAGTAGACTTCAAGATTTTTCTCTGACCTCAAGAATCACCCCATAGCTATCTTGGTATTGGAGTTATGAAAATCATAAAATGATACAGTTGTGCTGTTAGGAATCTAGACCAGTTTCGATTGCTTACTATTTGAGACAAATGTAAATATATAATTTGGAAACGTGTTCTGTAGCAAAGTTGTAGACAATTTCCCAAGCTTTCCAAAGGTGTAACCTGAAACTTTATCGGATTAGTAGAATCTGAGATATGACATTTACAATTGGATTGGATGTTTCTGTTCTATTTCAAAGTCTGGACAGTTTTAGTATTTCCTATTTTCTGACAACTTAACATCAGAATTTGTGAAAACCTTGTATACGAAAGTTGTAGAGGACTTCATAGGATTTTCAACAATGTAAGGATCGTCACTATATGAGTTAAATAGCTCGAGGTATGATTTTTGCAAGTTACTGCATCTGTTCTGAGACATTGTCGGGATGGATATTATGTTTGGCTGTTTTACCTAAGCTTAAAGATAGAACCTAAGAAAGTCTTCTATAAGAAAGTTGTGGGGAATTTGACAAGCTTTCTAACGGTATAAGCTACAATTCTATTGGCTTAACAAAACAAGAGTTATATCTGTTTTACTATGCTAGTGTTTTTCATATCGCGAGAAAAATTCAGGATGCTTGTTTCTTCCCTAGCAGTTAAGTTCTTTGGGATGTCGGAAGGTTTCAATGCTGGTTAACTTGTCTAGGAAAAGGTTCATGCTACCCTTTGTTGTTCCCCTCGTTTATCTTTTCTTAAGGGGGATAGCCTAGATAAGAAAGTTGCTAAATGAAGGTTTCATGCATTCTAGAGTATCTGTTATGCCTCTAGATGAGAAGTCATTGTCAAGTGCAGGTATCCTTGTACTTGTTCAAGATTGGTTACTTTTTGGATCAAGAAGTTATGTTAATCATTAGGATTGATCTTTGCTTTAAGTTATTATCAATTGGGAGTTCAATCTTCACCATACCGAAGACAAGTTGGCATCGAAGACATACATAGGAAGGAGATATTGGACATCTACAGTTTGTTCTTTAGAGACTTAGACAACCTCGATGTTATACCAAGCATGGCTAGTAAGTTTTGAGTGAAGGAGGTTCTCTACTTGAATAGGTTATCTCTAGTAATAGAACTATGGAGAAGAGCCCAGGGAAAATAATCATGTGGTACTTACCCAAGGATGTGAGTTAAAATTTACACGGATAATAAGAGTGACATCTACGGGGACCACAAGAATCTAAAGGACGTATTTAGTAAGTTGGTTTTGAGCTAGTGTCATTATTATTGAGTTGGAATTAACTATTACTTGGAATACTGGTGCTATCATTTGGAGAAGTATATGTCGATACCGATGCTCTGAGAGTGTGCTATGGAAGTTCAGACGACACTAGGGTTGAGAATTTGTGTGCGGAACTTGAGTGATGTCACTAACACTACAAATTTGTAATTAATAGAGCTCACCTTGGGAACAAGATGAATTGTGGAATGTTAATTGGACGATGAAAGTAATAAGGAGAAAGTTGAGTATAACATGGTTGGAAAGGCATCAGGTTCTAAATGGATAGGTAAGGAACATATACCCCAGGATGAGCTAGAGTAAAAAACCCTATCTATTACCCTACTGAACTCTTGGAAACAGTTGATGGAGATGTCCGGAGTGACGAAAGCAATGGAATGGCTACTAAGAAGGAGCTACTCCAAAAAGTGAATAAGGTTCAAAAGTGGAGTGTCCATGTTTATTTGATCACCGTCTTTTCGAATCTCGTGGATGAGATTCATCTTAAGGGGTAGAATTGTAACACCATAAAATTTGCTCCTTTCAAAATAGATGAAAATTGATTTAGTTTTATATTTTTTGTGCTCATGAAAATATAGGAAAAATAATATTTTTCATTAGATTAAAATTTATCATAAGGCTTAGCAACATGGTTGTGCATACATGCTGGTGCATATGATTTCGGGTGATGTCTGCTTATTACTCCTTTGTGTGTTGATAGTAAGAAAAATATTTAAAATACGTTTAGTAGATCGATCTTCCTTATTCGGCACGTATTTATCTTTTTCTACAAACAAATTCCTTGTCTCTTAGCTCAAGGTTTCGATCAGAGTCTTTTCTTTCAAACCTAAGTCACTCGTTTGAGTTTCTCGTCCATCAAGCAATCTCTACAAACTTCTTCGTATTTTTCTAGCCTTTTCTATGGGCATAATCTAATTTTTAGATGCCCCAAATTATCTCATCATGAGCTCCAAATACTTTATTTGGGTTCTTCATATTTTGTAATGTCTCTGATAATTTCTCCTAAATTTTTGGAGCTTCCGGAGTATTTTTCATGCCTTAAATAATAATTCTAGACTTTTCTAGAATTATTTTATCTACGAAATTAATTGATTTCGAAAATAGAAAAAAAATCTGAGCATAATTATCCACCGACTCTCTCAGGCCTATACCTTTATTTACTAATGGACTTTAATAATTAATTAAACCTATTAGTAAAGATGGAGGATGTAAATCAATTAGTATCATACTGCTAGTAGATGTAAAGAGTTTTCCTCTCTATATATTTGTACCAGCGCCGTGGCCAAATCACATCAAAACTACTATGAGGGGAGGCCCTCGGTAGTAAATCAAAATTTCCTCCTTTCTCTGCTACGTCATCTTGTATATCTCACTAGCTATGACACCCTCATCCAACCTCGGCACAGCCATAGCCATGGTTCAGCTAGCCACACAAGCAAGAAGATGGACGTATCTATGATATAATAGGGCACTTGGTAAATCTTGTAATCTTTTTTCTTTCTTCTTGGAATTTGTTAGTGCCCGCAACCATGTTGCCTATTGCTTATCATCTATGTGTGCCTACAGCTTCTATACATCGTGACATGACTTGCATGTAACAAGGCTATAGCTCCTAGCACAAGTAGCTATGCTCATCCTTGCGTCACCGAATCACCGTGGCTCCATGGTTCGGCTTGTGCCTGGCCTGCCGGATGCAAATCTGTGTGGTCGTTTGGCTCCTGCAGCAAGCCATTAAGGTCCAGTCATCATTGATAGACAACTCATTGACGTGAAGATCTACATTGACACGAACCCTGAATTCCCGATGTGCCACGCTACCGTCTCCTCGTCTTCTATTGATGGTGAGCCCCTGCACGTTCACGTTCTATCTTCCACATCTGTTCTACGCGCTAACAACGATGTTTAACGTGTTACGTGCATATGATTTGTAAATTAAGTTTTATTAATATGTATACGATTATTTTTTTTCTAAACTAAAAGCAACGTAGGTTTTACATGTTGTAGTTTATACATAAATGTTAATATAATTAACTACTAACATAATCATGTTTCTCAAATTATAACTTGCTTAGCTTGAACAGGATTCCAACAGATGTTCCACACGTTATTTCTTTGTAAAATTAGTGTTTAACTTGCTTAATTTATATGGCCACATTTATGAATAAAATATGTTGGTTTTAACTTGGTGTTTGAAGGAAAAAATTATAAAATTACTAATTTGTGTTAATTTATTCATATGATTTATTTTAACAAAAAATCTAGCTTATAATTATTTCTTTTACAATATAAATCTCTCGATGGTCGATTCTTTTGCACCCTAGCTTCGATCTCGATGTATATTGCGTTCTCATGACCATAGTGACAATCCCTATCTTTTAGTATATTGCTTAATCTTGTATAGTGTATTGTTGTTAGTTGTTTTTATTTGTTGCTTGTAACGCCTATGTGTGTACTTGCTACAAGTAGACGAGAATCATTTGTGGGCGCTGAAGATCAAAAGGTGATGGCCAAAAGCGTGAGAATTGAGCAAGTGTTTAAGGCAAGTATAGTAATTTGGGTTTTAATTTTGTGACCATGATCTTGTGACTTGATTAATGTTTAAGCAACAAATGATCAAAATGACTTTTTGGCAACTTGAGGATTTATCTGTACGTGATCGCCCGGGACAACAGTGCAACCATGAGGGCTATAATAGCTCTGGCTTTAGCTCATTATGAAGACATTTTCTAGCTTGTTAGAGATTACCCAAAAGGGTGCTAGAGGGGCTTGCCGTTTTGGGTATAGCGTGGCCTTTGTTTTTATGTTTATAGGCTGCGCGTTATTGTGCCATTGGAATGGGGCTCTATATCTGCGCGTATGGGAAACCTTACGCCCCTAACATGTTAGACGAATTTTTCAAAGACTTTATAATGATCCCTGCCGACCTTCCTTGGTAGTGGGTTAAGAAGCTGATCACCTCGGACGAAAGAGTAAATCATGACTCATGGACAAAGATGTACAACCTCTATAGAGTGTTTAAAACTGGTATACTAGTCCTACTCATGGTCAAGAGCGGCCTTGGGATTCTTACATTAAGGATGATGATTCTTGTTGTGTTAAGATACTCATTGTTTATTGTTTAATGCTCTACATTATTTATGTCACATTGATCATGAGATTGTGGGATCTATACAATCTAGTTGCTATACTTGTAGAGTTCGACATGGACTCACTCTTACTATTTCCACCACACCCTTTACGAAAAGGTTTGGGCTTGTAATCAACCAGTCAGTTTGGATCCTGTAGAGTGAAGTTAATACCGAAGTTGAAGTTATCTTCCGTTGTTTGCTGTCTAAGGTTATCTCTGATTTATTATGTATGTTATATATATATTATGCATTGTCTTTTGATATTACTCCTTATTTGTAGCTATATGTGGGATTTGACTTCTAAAACTCACATATGGTGCATACATGATTTTATCCTTAAAATCGGGTGTTACAGCCATGCTGGACACGTTGACACCATCGTCTTTTCCAAGTTACAATTCATCTCCAACTCAGCTACCACGTCACTCTCGAATTCAGCAGACACGTCGTCAGTGTTTTGATCATAAGTTCTTCATACGACATTGAAATGGGGTGATCTTAGACTCGTTGGAAAGGGGACAACGACACCGTCATTTTGGATCATCCCAGCTACGCCATCATTTTGGATCGTCCCAGCTCCAGAGTAGCCGTGGATTAATCTGTGTGACCATGAAAAGGTGTTGCATCACCTATTTTGGGCCAACTTGTCTATGTATCGAGTTCGGGCCTTAAGCGTAAGTTTGGGCGCGCCTCCCCTACGTCGCCTCTAACCCTAGGTCGTCTCTTTTTTATATTCCACGCAGTCATCGCTGTTTAGACTTAGGTTTTGTTTAGAGTTTAGTTTTTCATTGAGAAACTGAATCATTTATTGTAACTGTGGTGACAAATCCTTTTATAGTGATCTAGAGCACCCGTTCTTGATCTTCTCCACTGTGTCAATTAGTCTTTTAGAACTAAGTTCTTGAACCCTTCATTAATATTTACATCATTGATATTTGCAATTTCAGATTGTGCGTATATACCTTCTTGCTTGTGTTCTTCGTTTCCTTGGAGGAATAGCCTTCTTGGCGAGGTCAATCAAATTGTGCTTGGTTGATAACCAACGGAGCAGTGGTGTAACGGTTGCAGGGTTCGAATCGTGCTGATTTGAAACCGGATCGCCAACGTCAAGTTCTCCACAAATCGAATTTACCAATTATCTCTCCGAAAATCGGGCCTAGACCTCATCAAAATGTGTGGAGTTGGATTAAAACTTGCTGAATTATTATAAAATCGTGACTTACTTGCATAGGAAACTACAACCATAAATTAGGTCCTTTTGTTAAATATCCTTGCATTTCACCTACCACAAAGCTTCGCAAAGCATAGAGTGCGAGCCAGTAGCTAGTACAAACCGTACTATACTTTAGAAATAGGTTCTGACCTCGAGTACAACTATGCGAGCGACGACTGGAGGTGTAGCCGTCTCATCCTATGCTTAAGTTTGGAGGATTCGGAGTTCGCCCATCGCTGCCTACCTAGATGTTGTTCCAGTTGCTGTGTGTGTGAGTGTGATTCCACCAAGTGGCGATGTAATATGAGTAAACCCTACTATGTACTTCCTCCGTATAGGATTTACAAGTTGTTTCGAAAAAGATTTGAGTCAAATATTGGAAATATAAATAATTAATAACTTTTAATTATTGAGTTTGTAATATGAAAATTTTATAAATAGATTTGTCTTGAAAAATACTTTCATAAAAATATACATATATCATTTTTCTTAAATATTTCTATAAAAATAAGAGATCAAAGTTATGTTTTGGAGACTATTTTGCTGTTCTAAACGCCTTCTGAATCGTATATAGAGGAAGTACTATCTTTTATGCGTGTATGACTTGTATATCAACTGAAATATGCATAACTTGAGAGCAACTCTAATAGATATGCTATCTATATTATCTAGGCTATTTTTATATTTTCAAAGCAAAAATTAAAGTCCAACAGCTATGCTAAAATAACAAGTTTGTTATTCCTAAACTTTCGTTTGTCATATATAGCATGTCGTCCTCACTAGCTATCATACGCAAAGGCTGTTATAGAACTCTATGCTTTGAGTGAGTTTTTTTATTTACACAATGGCTAAATCTTGTAGTTTAAAATATAATTTTACCTAGTCTCTTGGAGGTGCTCTCATTGAACCAATTTCGTGCATCCCAAAATATTTATTCTCCTTAGAGCATCTCCAACAATCTGATAAAAATCACTTGGCAAATCTTATGATTTGGCAAGTGACTAAAACATATATCAAGTGAAAAAATAGTATCTCCAATAGTTTGGTATTTGAGTTTGGCAAAATTAAGAAAAGTGGACCCACTCCAAACAGATCCAACTGTTTTTGGTTGTATGTTTAGGCCAGTCTCAATGGCCCATTTCAATGCACTGTTTCCAAAACAAATCTGCTGACAGAGCATCAATGAAACGAACAATGAAACAACCTCCACAATGCATGAGTTTCACCTTGATGTTTCCTAGGTTGGGCAAAGCATTTAATTACTGCAAAATGATTGGATCACATGCAAGATGGTGAAACGATTTAGTCCTCGGTAGGGATTTCATCCTGTTTCACCGCGTAGGAAACAACGCCAGTAGAGTTTCACCATGGTGAAACTACTTCATTCTCTCTCCTCTTCGTTTCATACAAAAAGTACAGTTTTGCTGACATGGCGCTCTAATAAATGTGTATGACATCCTTGTGAAACCCCCACTGAGAGTGGCCTTATGTCCTGCGTGTCATACCTGGTGGCCGCCGCTGCGCATGTTCACATTAAGTGAAGATTGACCAATCAACTGTTGGCCGCCTGCGCACGAAGTAGCAAATATGTATGTGTGTTGCATTTAAATAAATAAAAGCTGCTGCTATATTTGTGATTGATGTGACAAAAAACTACTATGCTGATCAGACCTTTGATGAAAATTCATGCCTCGCGCTAGAGAGGAGGCTACGGCGCCCGCACCTCGTGATGGCAAGCGGAAGGAAGCGCGCAAATTTGCGCGTGGATGGCCAGAGAATGACAAGTTGCCATTTTTAGTAAGTTGTTTAGCAAACCATTGGAGGGATAATTTGTTTAGTTTTGTTAAATTATACAAGATAGCAAGTGTGTTTAGCAAATCATTAGGGGCTCGTTCGTTTGACCTAGAACAGAGGCCGGGAACCATTCCGGCCAGGAATGATATTCAAATTTATATATCTGTGAACGAGTGGAATGATTCCTGGCCGGGAATCTCCCTAACCGAACGGCCCCTAGAGAGCCTGGTCGGGAATCTTCCTAACCGAACGGCCTCTAGAGAGGCTCTTAGAGTATCTCCAAGAGACTCTCTATATTCTTCCTAAATATTAGGAATACTAATTTTAATGAAAAACTCCTCTCCAACAGCTTATCTAAATGGTATCCAAATATAACTATTGTCTTTTCTTGATTTTTCGCTAGCCAAATATAGAAGACGAGAATGACTCTCTAGAGTGAACATGAGATTTAACAAAACTGTTGGAGAGTGAAAAAATATAAAAAACGATTTTGATGTAAATAACTCTTTAAATGATGATTTAGAGAATGAGATTTAGAAAGACTCTTGGAGATGTTCGTCCTAAAATATATAAAAATATATATTGTAGATATAATTTTTTTCCCGAGGGAACAGATGTATATGTTGTATAGGCTTCTGGCCCGGCCCGGCTCGAAACCGAAGCGTCGCTCACATCCATCTCCGACCCTTTCACCTTCTCCTTTCTCCAGCGCCGCGCCCGTGCACACGTCCGCGCCGTCGAAACCCGGCCCCCACCCCAGCCTCGGAGGCGTGCACGCTGCCGCGTAGGATCGGCTCGCTACTGGGCGTCATCGCCGCCGACCTCCTCGTTCACCAATCTGCACCCTGATCGCCGTGCAGTGGAAACTAGGGGATCGATTCCCCTTCTCGGTAAGACGAAGAACCCTAGCTCGCTGTCACGAATTTATGTGGGGAATTGGGGTTTTGCCCCCGAACCTAACCCGAAATTTCATCTCTTTCTCTCTCATCAGTTCGTCGCGGATTTCTCGCTGCGTGCCGTATGGTGCGGCGAGTGATTCTCCAAGAAATCTGGGGTCGCTGATCTGAGTCCGCACAGAACGCAGTGGGAGCAATGATGATGTCGGACGACGACGACGCCGAGCCCCAGCTCAACGCGGTGGAGAGCTACTACTTCGTTGACTCCACGGACGAGAACGAGGCTGTCTGCTTCTCCAACCTGCCTTTCCTGTTCGGGGACACTGATGATCTTCCTGACTGCAAGAAGAGGCTGGTGCTGCGCGGGACTGGTGACCCGGGCGTCAAGGTGTACAATGTGGTTGTGGCCTGGAGACTGGGGCTCGAGGGAAAGCAGCCCCAGTTTGCGGTGCTCACAGCTGAAGGTAGACGATGGGTACGTCTCATTAGGCCCTTGAAGAGCTACGAGGAGATGATCAGGACTCTGCTGATCACGGCGCAGATGCTGCATTTTCTCAGGAGGAAGCCTCATGAGCCAGAGAAAACCTTGTGGAACCACCTTTGCAAAGTCTTTAAGTACATTCCTTGGCACACTCTGTTGTGTTTGTTCTTTTGGCAGATGTTGAACACTGATGCTTACAGATCTGACTTGTGCTTCTGCAGCAAGTTTGATGTCAGACCCTCAGAGGACGATTTCAGGAACCACCGCTCACTGATGAAGGAGTTCGCGGCAAAAGATCCTGTCTTAGTAAAATCAGAGGTGTCTGTTCTATTCTTGTTATCGAAATTCTCAAGTGTGTTTGTTAGCATAGCACAATTGTTTCTACCATGAGCATGAAATAATCTACAAGTTATGAGGGGTTAGCAACCTAATCACCTAAGCTGGCATTGTAAATTAGAAAAAATTGACACCCAAGTCAAGTTGAAGAGAACTCAAACCAAGGTGGCGGGGGTGTACACCCACAATCCACACCTCCAACCAACTGTGTTAGGCTCAGTTTTTGATTAACTTTGTTTTATGGCTAGCTGTGTTATGTAAAGTTGTAAACATTGTTCTTAACTCCTTAATTTGCAACAAAAAACACATTCTTGCTCTAAGATTGTAATTCTCTGGCATGTCTGTGCTCTGCTATCTTCTAGCTACCATTATAACCCTTAGAGATGCAATATTTGATAATCTGGGTTTGTATTGCCATTGATTCGTTGTTTGCTTCTTGATGCTTATAATGTTAGATGACAATGACATGTAAAAGGACTGATCTGCACGTGATGCCACCTACAAGGCCTTTCTTCCTTATCCTGTCTCTATAATTAGCTAAAGTGATTGGAACAACTTGTTATTGTGCGTGATTGCTGTTATTTGTGAGTCAAACTGACCTGGTATGATGATTATTTGACTGATTTTGCTATGATGATTATCTGATAGATTTTGCAAGTATTTGTTGAAGGAAGATCTAGAAAAAATTTCACTGAGGTATGTGTATATGGTTATTGAATGGTAAAGTTTTGGAAGAGAAATTAACCACACCTAGAATTTAACCACACATTAACTATTACTCTTAATATAATTGTGACTAGGTTGGTGCAGACCACATCGATGTCAAGCAGCCGTTCATCGCTGATGATGAGGACATAGATGAGATGATTGTGGAAGATGCCGATAATGAATCTGATGAAGAAGAGGATGAAGATTTGTTTGATTCAATATGTGCCATTTGTGACAATGGAGGAGACATATTATGGTAGGTGGATTCCCTTGTGTGATTGAGTAGGCTACCTGAAAGTCTTTTCTCTTTTCTTGAGAATCTAGGCAGCTTAGTTAGTATTTAGTTGTTCATGTCTTCAGTTGAGCATGCAGCATAACAATTTCAGATATATTTTACATGGTGATTAGGCCATAACCATCGCGCCAAGTGGCTAGGATTGCTTTTGTAAATGTTTGTATTATGGACTTGTTTGGGACAGCTTCACCATTGAAAAAGTGAATATGGATCTGGGATTCACCACGGAGTGGATCTGAAATCTACCAGAGAACCGTTTGGGTGACATGGCAACTCCAGATCCACGCAAGGGCATTTTGTTTGGAATGCCCAGATTTGCCCTTGGGCACAGGTCCCACCTGTCAATGTGTGAGAAAAGCTTTTCAGTCTTCTTCTTCCTCTGACCGGATCTGTGGGGCATGGGGTGGATGGCGGTCAGCCATGGCCAGGCACGGTCAGGCGCGGTGGTCAGGGAGGACGTGGAGGGGAGGGGAGGGGAGGGGCGGGCGCGGCGGCTGGGAGCCTCGCCAGATGCGGCTAGGCGGGTGTGGACCTCGCTGGATGCAGGCGGGCAGGCACGGCCGCTCTCGCCGGATGTGGGTGGGTGTGCGCGGCATGTGCCGGACGCAAGAGGGCACGGCCCTCGCCGGACGCAGGCAAGCATGTGGCCTCGCCGGATGTGGGCAGGCGCACAGGGCTGGGCGAGCATGTGGAGGTTGGCCGGCCACGGTGGCGGGGAAGGGTGCGCGGTCGCGGGGCTGTCACGTAGTGCTTGGGGCGGCTCGTCAGCCGCTAGGCGAGTGCACGGTGGGGCAGAGAGGCGAGCGTCACAACAGAAAAGAAGAGGAGATGGTCAAAAATTAGAATGAAGTGGTTCATTTGTGTAACCAGTGGCAGTGGTGGGTAATTTTCCCCAAATCCATCAATTTGAATTTTGTGGAGCACCCCTTGAGGAGATCCACTGTTTTGGTGGAGCTAGACTGTTTGGCAAACTTTCTGTGGAGTGGAGCTATTTTTAGTGAATTTGGAGCTTGGGGAGCTGTCCCAAACAGGCCCTATATACTAAACTTAGGAAGGCCCATATGACATGCCTTAATGGCTACCTGTAGAGAGATCAATTGCTAATGTTAGGCTGTTTGAACTGATAGTTAACACTATCATCATAAAATGAAACAGAAGTGGTGGAAGAAGTATAATGTTTACAAAAATGCTGCTCATTTCACTGATGGAAATTGCATCTTACTGGGAAAATAATATATGCTCAGAGCTATATGTGTTACTATGAAGTAGATCATCGGAGTTACTCCATATCCTGAAAAGTTTTGTTATGGAAATTCCAGTAGTGTTGTTGTTGATATGAAATGAAGTGTGATATATTGATGTACAGAAAGCTCCTAAATTTGATATTACTTTGTCCCGAACTGGATCAAGAGATTTAGTGTGTTCTATTGTGACACATGTCACATGAGCCATAACAAAAAGATAGATTTGAATGGATTATATTTTGCATAATCTATACACAAATAACTTCACTTTTGAGATCAAGTTTAGTTGTAAAGTGCTTGAGTGCAAACCATGTTTTGAGGAGCAATTGCAAAGCTACAGGCTGAGATTATTTAAGTTTATAATTTTCCTTAATACAGGAGCTGTATTAGGAAGATCATGACAGTAGATGTTGAAGGTCCAGGCGTCCAACTTCGATCTATAAATCTTATTCTCTAGTTCTTAGCCCCAGCTTTTGCTATCAGGGCACTGACATGCTGGTGATACATGAGCCCCACTGGCCACTCGCACAACCTCAGCGGACAGCTTGGTCACAACATTTGTGAATGCATATCAATCATCTGTATGGAATCTGTGGTTATGTTGTGTATTTATTGCCTGTGTTTGTGTGTTTATTCCTTGTAAATATTTTGAAAAAATACTAAATTTCTGAATGAAGTTTTTAGACTTTATAGTTCCTTTTATTGCTAATACTTAATACGTAATTGAAACCACCTTGCATAACCTGGTTTATTGTGCCCTGTAATTATCATTTTTTCTTATTTCTTCTTTTTTATGTTGAACTTCTTATGCTTATCAATTTCCTAGCCATCTAATGTCAATAGTCTAATTATATCTTGTATATACTTGTTTCTACTGTTGATGTGGATTCTTGTGCTTATCAACATGTTAGCCATCTACTGTCCATATTCTAATCTTTTTTTTTTCTGTTGTGTACTTGTTGCATTGTTCTACTATAGCTGTGATGGCCCATGTATGCGCTCTTTCCATGCAAAAGAAGGAAGTGGTGAAGACTCCTACTGTGATACCCTTGGATACACTGAGGCAGAAGTTGATGTATGTGTTGTACTTCTAAGTGATGCAAACATTAACTTGAATTTCTTGTTATGATTTTTCTATATTGAAATTGTTTTTCTATTTTTTAGGCAATGAAATTATTTCTGTGCAAGAACTGTGAATATAAGCAACACCAGTGTTTCATCTGCGGAGTGTTGGAACCTTCAGATGGAGCAGCAGCTAAGGTATATTGGTACTCCAAAGAACAAATGGATTTACGAATAAACACCCACAACCTTTTCATCTGTCTTGCACCTGCAAGGATCTGTTGTAAGTCTGTATATAAGGAATAGGAGGTGAAGGAATATTTTTCTGCTTTCCTCCAGTTGTATGTAGGGATGAGTGATCATGCAACAAAGGTTGGACTCATGAGCAAGGATACAAGTGGGTTTTGTCCGTGAGTCCACAAATAGGCCATTTTCCCCTGGGGTCTGTGGTCTGTAGAACCGCGTAAAAATAACCTATTTGTGGACTCATGGACATGCCCTTTTGGTACTAAGTCATAAGTGGGTCACTGGGAACAACTTGCTTTTTATTAAGATAAGTTAAATTCTATTGTGCTGGGATGCTCTCTCATGCCACATAAAATGGTCAATAGTTGTACCTTGCTTTTTATCCCCCCTACATCAAACTTGTGGCTTTTTCCCTGATGCAACATCTGTATTAGTTACATCTTTTCCCATAAAATCTGTAGCAGGATTACTCAGAAATCCCTGTAAAAAATTGGTCATTATGACTTTGCACTGTTAATGTGGTAGCCTTATGATTTTGATTAGCTTCCATCTGATTCAGTTTGCATAGTGTTATTCTCCTTGCAGCATAATAGAAGACCTTCTAGCATTCAAAATTTGTCCAAATTAGTTGTCATCCTCACTTCCCAATACACATCTCTCTCTCTCTCTCACACACACACACACTTCTCCTTGATTCCTGTGTCCAAAGTTAAAAAAAGTCTTCTATTATGGGACAAAGGGAGCACACATCATGGTATTGTCATGTTGGCACACTAGCCAAGCTGTAAACATTCTTGTTCAGTTACAGGATTAGGGCCAGTCTGGCAGAGCTTCCCTTCCTGATTCTTGAGCTTCGATGGAGTGATTCTGGTGGGGAAGCAGGTGAGAATTGATTCTGAAGTGATTCTATTGGTGATTGAACGAGGAGCAGTGAGGAGCGGTGGACAGCAGGTTTTTTTTAGCTCCTAGCTCGTAGTGTAAATGGAGAAGTGATTCTCGTCAGCTCCCCACCAGAATCCAGTTGCATTTTAAGCGTTTGGTAGGGATGCACAGAATCTGCTCTGAAGAAGCTGGGAGTGAAGCTCTGCCAAACTTGCCCTTAGGCTTCGAGCTTCTATAAAACTAACTCATCCTGATAACGCTAGTTTGTATTCTGATCTCTGAAATGATATGAAGCATTGCAATAGTTCTAGCCTCTTGACTGTAAGGTCATTTGACACCAATCATCAATGCTGGTAGCATCAGTGTGTATTTGATAATCGTAGGTAAATACTTTAATAGAGGTAGCATGTCCCTAGTGCCTGGAGGCATATTTGCAGGTGCAAAATCTTGCTTTGTGGGTAAACAGGCATGGATATGTTCTACTAGCACTTTGCCCGTATATCTTCTGGAAGGCTTAACGTGGAGCCAAATTCAAACTATACCAGACTCCAAACCGTGCATACTTGGGGCTATACAGATCCACACAATACCTTGGCTTTGGAGGCCCAATATAAAACCTAACAACATTGCTGTTGGGATATAAACTCCACAGCAGTACTGCACAGAGCTGGTCATCCTCTCCTACAACATTAGCATCCATGGCAAGCTGCAGCATTTGTTGCTCCACAAGCTCAAGCAACAGGCCTACAAGTACTTGTTTCTTTTGCTTCTGTTAGGGCTGAGCGTGTTCCGCCGAGTAACAGCTCACTAGAGCAGGTGTTTCCAGAAGGTCTCACTGGTGGTTATCCCTTTGTCGTCAAGTTACGATTCAGTTGAGAAGTTTATCTATAAATAAAGAAGTGTGTGTGTGTGTCCAAGAGTAGATTACACTAGCAGTCCCTAAACTATTATATCATTCTCATCCAGGTCCCTAAACTATGAATTGCATATCCAGGTCTTTAAACTATTAAGTACCTCACCCTGGTCCGAAGCAGCCATGTCATAACCCATTAGCTGATGTGGCACTCCAACATGTGTGTGTATCCAAGAGTAAATTACAATAGTGGCCCCTAAACTATTATGTCATTGTCATCCAAGTCCCTAAACTATGAAATTGCATATCTAGGTCCCTAAACTATTTAAGTACCCCAACCCCGGTCCAAAGCAGCCATGCCACAACCCATTAGGTGGCATGGCACTCCAGCATAGAAATCACATGTGGGTGCATCATGTAATTACATGGGTGTGTCTCTAAACTATTATATGGTTCTCATCTAGGTCCCTAAACTATGAAATTGGTTATATGGGCCTGAATCTATTTAAATACCCTAATCCCACTCCAAACCAGCCCCTTCACACCCCATTCATTATGCGGGATAGGCTTATGAGCCTTTGCTCATTGTTGGACCTCCTTGCGTTTGCTTCTCAACTTGTCTGGGTATGAACATATGATACCGCCTGCAAGCACAGTTGGATGGGGCTGGGGCGCTGGGCATTGTTGTCGGGTGCGCGCCTCCACCATGGTGATGAGGAGCTATTGGCCAGCATGCTTGCGAAGCTGTTGCATAACAGCCTTGATGCACCTGGACATGAACCTGAGCTCCCTCTAGTTGCAGCGTGGTAGCCGATGGAGCGGATCACGGTGAGTGCATAAGTTCATTGGCAGAGAGACATGTGGCTACTTTGGACCGGGATTGGAGTACTTTAATGGATTAGGGACATATATGTGCAATTTTTACTGTTTGGGGATATCAGTGAGAATCACATGATAGTTTAGGAACCATCCGTGTAAATATGATCGGTGGACCCACATGTTGGTTCTACGCTGGAGAATCACATGATAGTTTAGGGACCCTAAACCCTAAATCACATATGAAATGGTTTGCGAAATTGAGCCATTGGGAAAAGTTATTCTCATGGACAAAAAATGCTACAGCTATTTTAAAAATGTTTTCCTTGCTGCTATTGAGCTGTACTAGCTGATTTATCGGATGGCACATTGGTGCTGATACTGACCTCTGAAGAGCTGACAGGCACATGGTGAGAGCCATGCCTGTTAAGGTTAGCGGGCATGTTATGGGCAAAAACTGCCCAGTGGGCATGGGAATATTCAGTCACTCTCCCCCTTACTCCCTCCCTCTCCTGTTGTCACCAGGACCACAAGTTCTTGTGTGCTGGTTGGTGTTGTGCCGGGAAGCATTTGCACACCTTCCCTCTCAGTCCTTGTAAACTCTCTTTCTATCTTAATTGAATGGCAGAGCTCCTGCCCGTTTCATTCAAAAAAGGTCAGTTGCTATCTGTATCCATTGTGCCTGGTCGCCGTCAGCCAGTGTATAACTCTTTGAAATTAATCTCTTTTACCTGTGGTAGTTTCCAAATATAGCAACATTATTGTTCTAGCAGTTTGGAAGTGCAATCTGACTACTCCATATCACTTAATTGCAATGCAATTTCAATTCAAGATATACTTTTATTTGCTGACCCCTGCACTGCTTGTTAGGTATTTTTATGTAACAATGCTACATGTGGGCACTTTTACCACCCGAAATGTGTTGCCCAGCAACTTCACCCTAACAACATTGATGAAGCCTCAGAATTGGAGAAGAAGATAACAGAAGGGTTTTCATTTACGTGCCCAATTCACTGGTGCTTTCATTGCAAAGGTTTGGAGGATAGAACACAAGGGCCTTTGCAATTTGCTGTTTGCAGACGCTGTCCGAAGTCATATCACAGAAAGTGTTTACCAAGGTTCTGTTATAGAACAAGCTCTCTGTCTTGCTTTTTAAATATAATATGTGTGTGGTCTCTTATTCTTGAATTATTTGGAATTGTTTTGCAGAGAAATTTCCTTTGATGAAATTGAAGAGGAGGGTGTCATCATACGGGCCTGGGAATTATCGAAAAGAATTTTGATATACTGCCTGTATGTAACCTTGTCACTTTTTAAATTCCTTGTATATATGCTACTCAGATCATAGACTTCTCATAAACTGTCGCAGGGACCATGAGATTGATAGTGACATTGAGACACCTGTCAGAGATCATATAAAGTTTCCAAAGATTGAAAAACCACTTCAATTTGTAAAGGGTGCTAACTTGTTGCATAAGAAGAAAAAGAGGACTTACAGTGAGACAGTTCTTGACCAACCTCCAAGAGATACTGTGAAGATGAAAAGCAAGGTTCGCATGCAAGAAAGAGAACAAAACAAACAAAACACCAGAGAAGTTTCTGCCAAGAGTTTCACTGAAAACCCTGTTGACAGACCTGTAAAGAAAAAAGCCAAGTTGAAAGAGAAAACACAGTTGCCATTTGTGGCCAAGGATCATTTTGGAAGCAGTCCAAAATCTGTGAAAGAGGAAGAACAAGAGTCACCTTCTTTGCCCTTATCTGCCACTAGGAAGATTCCCCTGAGTTTATTTCCTACAGTGGACAGTGAAACTGAAAAGAGGTGAGTCACTTGGGTATAACTATAAAGTACTTGGGAATGAAATCTCTAGTTGACATGGTATGTGACTGTGTGTGCAAAATTTACTAGCATGCATGAGTTTCCTACATGATTCCAACAGACTGGATGAGGGCTTTGGAATTTTGTTTGTTTATCATGTCACAGAATCCTCTTCTGTCTTAAGTTAATCTCATGTTTTCATCTTAATGCCATGTATGCACATTCTATATGATGATAACAACAAAGTTTGAAGTCTGCATACTGTTACTTATATGACTATATGAGATCTTCCATTTGCAGAGTGATTACCATATTGGGAAATAAAGTCTCTTCATTGACCATAAAAGATGTTACAAGGAACTGCAGTTTGCCATCAACTCATGTATACTCTGGCAGACTGACTGACAAGATACCACAGGGAAAACTTGAGCGTTCTGTTCAGGTGCTTTCTTGTTCCATCATATATACAAATTATATTCATGCTTATCATTATTTTGTTTGACATTTTGAGGATTCCATTTTAGGCTGTAGAAGCAGCTTTAAAAAAGTTGGAAAATGGAGGTAGTGTCAATGATGCTAAAGCAGTATGTGAACCTGATGTTTTGAGACAGCTTGCAAGGTGGCATGTAAGTAAATACTGAATACTCCCTCTGTCCTGGAAGGCTGGAATATAGTGCAGTATGACTTATAAAAGTTGTACTGAAATATAATGCATTCTACATGGTGTCAATGCTTATATTTGGTAAAGTTTGTTAAAAAGAAACCATAATTTGAGCAGAAACACCTTAATTGGGTTTAATCTATGATTACATGCGTTATTTGAGGATTCCCTTAAGTTGCCTTAAAATTTTTGGAATGCACTACCTTACAGGACTGAGGGAGTAGATAATTATCCATTATTTTGCACTACTTTTTTTTTGTTGGCATTTAGTGCAGTGCTCCCCTTCCTGCTTTGGAATCCCCTTTGTTACACTTTCTGTGTACTTGAAGCAGATCTGCAATAGATGTGGTGAAGCATGATATATATTTTGTTTATTTATGTCTCTGTCAGTACTTGGCTTGTTATTTCATCACTATACTTTCATCATCAATAAATCTCTCCCGGGTTTCATCTCCACATGATTATCTGGGTTTTAAGTTGTACTGACGAGCATATCCTAACTGTCCCCAATGTTAGTACATTGTACGTGGAGCAAGTTCCAAGTTTGTGTCATTCTATTTTGATGGAAATGACATTATGAATATGTTGTTTCTAGATGGATACATAGTTGAACGAAGATTTCAGTACTGGTTGTTATAATGGACTTGTGATATGTTGCGATCACAAATTCTCCTTGTTATCTTAGTGTTTCTCTTCAAGTTGTTTGCATTAATAAGCACTTACACTTTAGCTAGTAATCAGCAAAATTACTAACTCATATTTTTCTTCCTCCTGCCAGAGTAAACTCAGAGTATATATATCTCCTTTTATTCATGGCACAAGGTACAGTTCTTTTGGTCGACATTTTACAAAGGTGGAGAAACTTGTTGAGGTATGTTGAAATCCACCTATTATGCTGAGATAGGATGTGTAATAAGGGGTTGTATATGAAAAAAGGTTATTACATCACTTTCTTAAACTGTAGTTTATCTGCATCTGTTGTGAGATTTTACTTATTCATCTCGTGTGTTGTGAATTTTTTCTGCATCTGTTGTTGACGGGCAACATCACCAATAGCATTTGTAAAATGACATGCTTTCAATTTGCTAAACTGTTGAAGAGAAATCTCTGTTACAATTATGGGTTGTGTTGGGTCCTCGAAACACACATCTTAATGTATGGATTTTCTGTGTGTCTCTTGAACTTGATTCATGCGCACTTTGTTGATAAGTGCTACTGTGCTATCCTCATGAAAATATAATCTCAAGACTTCAGAATAAGAATGAATGCGGCACGTGTGTTAGTTTATGTGCATTGTACACATTTTCCACTGCTCACTGTACAAGGAGTGGGCATGTGTGAAAATGAATTGAGAGAAAAAGCTAGGAAAGAAAAGGCTACATCGTTTTTGTATGTGAGATCCCATTCATATAACCTCTATAAGAACTATGATCCATTATTTCTCTATTGAAAAATGGAGATGGCTAAGTTATTGACATATCTAATTTAAGCAGTTTGAAACTTCTCAAGATGGCAACCATTGGAAAATCAAAACTAAAGCTAAAGTTGAACCACAGAAAAAATGTGTGGTCCATAGATGAAAGAAACCTTACTTCCCATTTATATCTGTTATTTCTCTTGATTTAAAATGGGGATGGCTAAGTTTGGACATATCTAACTATCGAACTTAAGCAAGTTTAGAAACTTGTCAACAATGCAACCCATGTATATATATAAAAAAAACTAAAGCCTCAAGTTCAACCACAGAAAAATGTGGTGTCCATGGAAGAAAGGAATCATTCTTGAAAAACAAAATATAACAGAAACAAAGTAAATTTTGCTCTAAAAATGGCACCAACAAAAGAAATAATGTTTGTTTGAGCTGCAGCGATTGGGCTTTTGGATCAAAAGCTAGCTTTCTAGCTTTTGGCTTCCGGCTCTTGTTTTTTGCTATCGGTTTTTGTAATAAATTTTGAGCTTCTCAGTGTACCAAAGCCAGAAAAGCTCCTCAGAAATTGCTTTTCAGCTTGTAGTTCTTTTCCTCGGAAGCCAGCTTTCCAGCTTTTCAAAAGCCAACTCAAAAGCTAGGCTGTTTGTTTCAGCTTCTGGCTTTTGGCTGGCAGAAGCCAGATAAAAGCTGAAACAAACAGGGCCTAAGAGTAGTCCCATTATGTAGCCAGAGCTTGGTGGCTCCATTCTCACCTTCATCACTGGTACCTACACACCTGCCTCCAGGTGTGTAGGTGCAGCTGCCTTTGGCTCTTTACTGCATGGATCTGTGGAAGACGAATCTTTGTGCAGGTGCATGGCAGGCACACAATGAGAATGGGGTACCAGGCTGAAGAATTTTGCTATTTACTAGTGTACTTGAGGGACGGGAGTGGGTGGGAAATGGGTTGCGAGAAGAAATGGAAGGAGTGGGATTATGTCAGTTTCAGGTGGGCGCTGTATGAGGAATTGGGGTAGATGGAGGTGGAAGGAGTTGGGATGAGGGGAAAGTTATGGATTTCTTAGTACCTAATATATTGTGTACCAGTCATCTCCTTGATATAATTCAATATCATTATTCTTCATTAATGTTCTTTTTTCTTTGTACAGATTGTTGATAGACTTCACTGGTATGTGGAACCTGGTGACATGGTATGTTTTTTTCCTGGTATAAGCAACCATCAATTGATCTTCCCTCCTTTGAAGTACTTTTTAGCAGTTTCAAAAAGATCAAATAAGTCATCAAGAGAAAAAAAAAACTCTAAATGTCCTGTGCACATATACCCATTTTTGGGTATTCATACCCACTCTGCAAATCCGCATCCACATGTACCCATTAGTAATGGGTAGGATCTGGATATTACCCACTAGTACCCAGTGGGCCAAGATTATCAATGAGTATTCCAACTCCAAACCTATTTAGCTTGATCATTATCCAGTGGGTTTGGCCAAATGGGTATGTATGAGATTGGAGAGGGTGAGAAATGGGAAATGATCATCTGGGTTTCGGTGTGGCAAGCATTGAGTGTGCCCAAGCCCTCCCTAGTGAGTGGTGAGAGGTATAGTGCATGTAGACCCATTGTTTTGTATGTATTTTGCCTATGAATGTTTGTAATCAAAATGATGTCCTAATGCATGTTAATATGGATCATACATTTGACATATCATTGTAGAGATCAACTGTGTTAGACTGTGGTTCTTATGCTTATCAGTTTATACACATGATATAAAACGGATTTTAGTAACGAACCGGGGGTGGAACTGAAGGTTATAAATGAAGGTATTGGCTAAGATTTGTATTGTGTTCAATATTTTGTAGCATTGCATCTTTGTTTGTCAGTATTGAACTTATACAAGTAAAATTGGTTATAATGTTGTTTGTTACATAGTTTTATGAACATCCTAAACTCCATTGATGTTGCAGATAGTAGATTTCTGCTGTGGGGCAAATGATTTTAGCCGGCTTATGAAAGAAAAACTTGACAAAGTTCAGAAAAAGTGCAATTTCAAGAATTATGATCTTATCCAGCCACAGGTAAGATTGATGACAGTTGAGTCCTTTGTTTGATTTTCCTTTATAACATGACCTTTTTTGTAACATCAAATAGAACTCTTAGAAGTTAGTGCATGAATTACATCTACGGGTGATCTTTAGGGTCTACTCTTAGAAGTTTGCGTTTCATCCAGGCTAAGCTGCCTGGCGCAAGCAAGCATTTGCCTGGGTCTGTAATTCATGCCTGGTTCGCATGATGCCAGGCAGGCACTGAAGCAAACAGCTCCCACTGTTTCATGGCCAGAGAGTTCCTTTACTGACTTTTAGTCCGTTGTTATTGATTCCAATCTAACTTATTATTATCATTCTATTCATTCAAAGCTTCACTTAAAGATTTCAGGGCTAGCTGTTGATCATCATTACTTTCTCTTCAGAGTTTCTGGCTTCATGTAACATGTAAATGTATGTGCTTCTTGCATTGCAGCATCGCTTTTGCTTTGAAAAGAGGGATTGGATGACTGTGCAGCCAAATGAGCTGCCTCGTGGATCCCAACTGGTATGTTCTATTTGTTATTTATTGAGACAATTTAATCTATCTTGTATAATTATAACATTCAAATTTTTTGTTGATTAGATTATGGGGCTTAATCCTCCTTTTGGAGTCAAAGCAAGTCTTGCAAACAAATTTATTGACAAAGCGTTGACATTCAAGCCTAAGCTCATTATATTAATTGTCCCTAAAGAAACTAAAAGGTATGCAACATATTCCTGTTATCCGAGTATTTTGTTCATAACATCTTCTCACATTTCCTTGGGAAATTGTGTTTCCTCTACCTTCATCTACTGGATATACAGGTTAGATCAGAAGAGGACACCTTATGATTTGATTTGGGAGGACAGTGAGATTCTTGCTGGGAAGGTAATAACTTAAGATTACATTATATTGAATTTCTTTTGTTTGTTTTTCTCTAGTTATTTTACCTAATATCTTTCTTGAAATTGGCAGTCCTTCTATTTGCCTGGTTCTGTGGATCTTAATGATAAAACAGTTGAAGGGTGGAATGCATCTGCACCACCCCTCTATTTGTGGAGTCATCCTCATTGGACAAAGAAGCACATGCAAGTTGCTGAAGAGCGTGGTCACACCTGTATGGGGAATATAGCTTGCCATGTTGAAGATAGTAATCTTTTAGATGATCTGCCCATGAGGAAACAATCTGAGGCTACAAACAAACGGAACTCCAGATCAGGAAAAGAGGCTACATGCAATGACAGAAAGGCCAATCGACTTGATGGTGGTCCTGCTAAGAAGCAAGCAAGATCTGAAGAAGAGAAGGAAACTCTAGGGAAGATAGAACACCATGTGAAAGAGGCTAATATACCAGATAACCTCCCAGTGAAGATAGCTGAAACTTCCAGGAAAGTCATCTCTCATTCTGGAAAAGATAGAGAGAATGGCAGGTACAACAGCAGGAGATATGATAACAGGAGTAGGAAGCGGACACCTGATCACATAGAGAGCCTCCCCCCTGAAAAGCAAGTGGAAGTTGCATATGAAGAAACAAAAGTTATTATTCCTAGCAAAAAGATTACTCATAACGAACAAAGAGGTGCTTGCCGTGAAAATAGAAGTTCTTGTGTGGAGGAAACTAAGAGTGCTCAGTACAACTATGAGAAAATTGCAGCAGGGATGCCGAACATGAGCTCCAGAGAGGGAGGGGATTCTGACATGAGTATCTCACCCCCAGTCAGTAGCAATGCTCGAAGCAAATCCATATGCTATTCCCCCTCGAAACCAATTGAACACTTTGATACGACAGCTCACCCAGATAAATACATTGACTCTGTGCTCAATCAGGACAGAGCTCACCCAGATAAATACATTGACTCTGTGCTCAATAGGGCTACTCATCAGGACAGTTATTTGGCACTTAACAGGAAATATGATCCTATGTTTACTGACATTGATGATATCTCAAGGATGAAGGGTTCCAGCATCGAAGAAGTGACCAAGCCGTATACTACTGCTCCAACCAGTGATCCGTACAGCTTGCGATCTAGAGATGGCAGCTTCTACAGGCATCCGAGCTCAGAGGATTTAAACATCAATACTGATGTGCCTATGCAAGGATACAGTGCAAGATATGGACAAATTGGTGGTGACAGTTACCCACAAGCTCGTATGGTCCCATTAGCAACAGATTCAGAAACACATCAAAGAATGCATGGTGGAACAAGTGCTGATGATTACCCGTCGACAAGATACTCCCTTGGATCTTCAGGTGCTCGCTTTAGCCAACCAGCTACAACTGTTCCCTCTTTTGGGCTCCCAGGTGTGAGTTCACAACGAGGCTCAGGCTCAGTAATGGACAAGTATTCTTATGGGCTCTTGGGTCCGACTGTACCACAGAGCTCCGTTATTGACAGATATACTGCATCCCTCGATGGAACGAGCTCCTTGCCTGGCTCTTCGCGTGGCGGGTGGCCTCATATCTGATCGCTGGAACTTGTTATCTAAGTTTTTTTAAGGCAGAAACTGTGGGGAGTTCCCCACAGTATTTCAGTTTTCGTTTTTGAAGGGGATAGACATGCTATAAATGTTATGCAGCTTTTGACCAGATCTAGGCGTAACATGGTAACTATGTTAGTATTCCACAAGCATGCATCCATGCAGGGTCGTGTTAAGCAAAATTGTTTCTTATAAGGTGGTTCCATGCTACATGTAGTCATGACAAATGCCAGCACCTACGATATATGCCCTTTCCTTGGAGATCCGACGATATATGCCTTTTGGCAGCCCCAGGGCATGATATCACTGATTGTACAGAAAAGTGAACGACTCCTTCCGTAGTTAGAGTCCTAGTATTACATCTTTTCTCGGCAAAATTGAATGGCTGTATCATATGCTGCCTGTTAGTTGTTTTTCTTATAGATTATCGATATATAAAAGGAATGGAATCCGGTTTCATCCTTAGAACCAAGGGAATCAGACCTGGCTGTTTGTTACATGTGTTTTTTTAGGTAAAAGGAACGGTGTCCGGCTTCATCCCTTAGAACCAAGGATGTCAGACCACTTATTATAGAAGATTGAACTAATATAAAACTCAACTTAAAACTTAAATCTAACACTATTTGATCAGGTGTTTTTCTAAACAAGATAGAAAAGAAGGATACCATTTGTCAGAAACAAATTTGTGCTTTATAAACTATATTGACAACCAAATGGCTGCACTTCCTATCAACAACAAAGAATTATTTATCTCATGTGTTTCGCTGAAATTTGAAGAATTATTTATCTCATGTTTCGCTAAAATTTGGCTTATGTTGATTTGTTGGGAGAAAAACACTGTTCATTCATTGAAAAGTATTGTTGAAGAACAGGGCTGACATCCAAAGGTGGTCTTAAGCCTAAAACAATATGCATTGCACATCAAAGAAACATTGCGTAAAGGCAATAAAAAACAATGCCTTGTTATCTTTGGTTAAAGTAACCGCCATTTTAGTGTAGTTACGTGTATCTGTTTTGGTTATAATTCATCTGCAAGAGTTGGTTGATTTGTATTGTTTTGGCTAAGAGTATCTCGAATAGATTACTTGTCCAACATCTCCTAAAAGTTTATATAAGTGGTCTCTTATATTATTAGTAATTTAACCTTTTCTTCTCTCCTAATAGATTAGCAATACCTTCAAAGTGGATAGGGGAGAGGGTGTGGATCACCTAAATTTGAGGAAGAGGAATGGATTTTAAGTAGTTACTTAAAACTTTTAGGTAAAAATACCTTATATTGTATATTTTTAGTATTGGGATGAGATAAGTAAACTGTTAAAGATGCTCTAAGATCCTTGTAAATCCACAAACTCATAGGCAAAGGGCTCCTCAAACCTATGTCCCTAACTCTTATTCTCACCCTAGCTCAAAGGGCCCCCACCCTCCACCGTATCTCGCCTGTTGCTGAACATGGGAAACAGTGGTGGGCTTCCGGTATGAGTATATGACCTCTTTCTCATCGAGAGGGATACTATCATGTGTTTTGGGTTTGAGAACAGACTAAGACGTGATGATCTCGTCGTATGTACTTAGATGTAATGATCTCATCTTTTTAGGATGAGATTGTCACTTGTGTTTGGTTGAGGGATGTAACCTTGTGCTACTAGCATTGCCTTGTCTCTTACTACCACCCCATCCTCATTTTGCTTGTTCTGCAATACCTGTTTTGTTCTAGTCACATTGTAGCATTGGCTTGAATTGAATCATCAACTAGAATTTGAGCTTCTCTAGGTCTTATATCTCCAAGTGTCATGTACTTCATTGCTTCTTCCAACTTAGCTCATTTACATCATCTAAGTTTTCATCTTCAACTTGAGAGCCATTTGTCTCATCAAATTTCACATCATGAACCTCCTCAACCAAACCATGTCTTGTTGTAAACTATATGCTTTGCTGTTACACCCAATTTCAAGGATGAAATTGAATGCATAAACTCATGTGTGCCCAGGGATCAATCACACACATAAGTCACAAATTACATATCATCATTGCAGTTTTTAAAACAAACATAGTCATAACATCACATAGTATGATACAACAATGGAAATGAAAATATATAACTCTCTCTAGGCCATCACACAGGGAAGGTTGACTGGTGAAGCACAAGCCTAAAAGTCCTCAGGATAGTCCTCATAGCCACCTCCATCTGTTACCCATCCGGGATTTTTATCCAAAAGAAATATATAACAAGCGTGAGTACATGTCATACTCCATAAGCATAACATGGGGATTCATGAGGCTCAAAAGGTTAGACTCGGTTTACTACATCAACATTTTAGTAAGTCAATGTTTTAGCGTTGATTAATGTTAAGATATGCTTAAGCTCCCAAGTAACCCGTATGATCAGTTGTCAGAACCATAGTGATGAAAGTAACATAAATAATGTAGAGCATAAAACAATAAACAATGACCATATTAACATAACAAGAATCATCATCTTTCATGTAAATGTCCCCAATGCCGCTCGTGACCATGAGCACGACTATTATAATAGTTTTACACTATGCAGAGGTGGTGCACTTTTATCGTGAGTCATGTTGCCCATATGACCGAGGTCCGTCGACCCCCAAACACTTCCAAGGTGAGCGGACAGGGTACACTATGAAGCCTTCCATAGGCCTATTCTAACCATTTAGGGCCACAAGGTTTCCTCGGTAGGCAGATATAAAAAACTTCCCTTTTCTATGGCACAAATCCATCACGGCTATACTCATAAAAATAGGGGCAGCCCTACACCCAAAGTGGCAAGCCCCTCTTGCGCCCTTTCGGGTAACCTCTAACAAGTTAGAAGAGATCCTATTACTGAGCCAAAGTTAGAGCCATGTGACTCTCCCGGTTGCACTGTAAATCCCAGCTTTTGTCGACAAATAAGTCCTTATGGAGGGTCTAGGACAACATGACCAACAATCATTTATACCACAACCCTAAGTTCTATTTATTATAATCGTGTTATATCAGTTAATCCATGGTTGTGTAATTAAAGTATAGAGCATATATAAAGTTAGAGCACTAGCATTTCTACCCATATGCAATAAAACTCTTAGGAGTCAAGGTGTCAAGTCATCAACAACTAGGATGTCCTTATAGTTAATCAAATTAGACACATGCAATATGCGATGTTTAAGATATCAAGGTAAACCCATGCTATACTTGCCTTGGTTCACAAAGTCTTGATGGTCCTGCTGATCTTCGTAGAACTCCAGATTCCCGTAGAACTCCTCACCGTTTAGACTTGATCAACAGATCACAACAACACACATTCCAAAGACAGACATACATGCAAACATTCCTAATGTTAGAATAGTACACCAACAGTAAATAAATGTAAATAAAAGGTTTATCAAAATCTTCTACGTGCTGCAACAATAACAGTGGAAAACCTATATAACAGTGAAAGTTACGACATGAAAGTTACGCATTAAACTAGACCTCAAAGGCGATCTACGGACTTGTAATTTTTTAGAGAACCTAACAGTGGAAAACCTATACAATAGTGGTACTAACGCGAAGCTTAAAAAATTATGGAACTAACACAAGTTGAATGGATCGAATCAGAGCAAAAAGGATAATTTTATAAACAAACAGTGGCAATTCTGTAAATTCTGCAAGGATTAAACAATTTTAAATAAATAAAGAAGTTCCTGTAATTTCCTCCGGCCAAGGACTGCGGGCAGAATTGACGATTCTTGCGGGTCTCTTTAGCATAATGTCCCGCGAAGGGGTATTAGCCGATTGTGGCCATCGAATTAGAAATCGGCGGCCAAGATTAAAAGAGGGGAGAGGGCGGCCAGCCGGCTTTAGGGATGGAGACAGTGGCGCTCCATGGTCAAAGAATGGCTGGGGAAGGCCTGCACAGCCCGCGCCATGGTCGGCGGCCATGGGGGCTCATCGGCGCGCATGGCTAGAGCTCTAGAAGACACCATTTTGCATAGGAGAAGGTTGGGAAGAACAAGTGGAAGTTCACGAGCTCACCAAGGCGAAGAATAGAGGCAAAGATGGCTCAGTTCGTCGGGTTGAGGTGCGGTGGATCATGGTGGCTCCAGCGTTCGTTCTTGCAGTGCTCGCAAGGGAAATTGAGGCGAGGAAAGGCGAAATGTGAGTGGTATAGTGGAGTGGGGTCAGGCGCGTCCAATAGAGGGGCCGAGACGCTGGGAGATTGTCGGGGTGGAGTAGCAAGGTAGCGGTTCTGCCACCGTGCATGAGAGAGGGAGGTAGTTGAAGGGAGGTGAGGGATGATAGGCGGGCCCCGCCTGGTAGAGAGGAGAGAGGGCGCTGGCGGTTATCAGCGCGAGTTGGGCCGGCCCAAAGGGGAAGGGAAGGGAATGGCGCGCGGGCCGGAAGGAGATGGGCCAGGCAGACCAGATTCCAGGAAGAGAGGGAATTCCCTTTTCTTTTTCAAATCCATTTTCAAATGCATTTGCAAATTGAACTTTGAAACAAATCTCTTTTGTATAAATTCACACATCACAAAAATAAAGTGTTGCAACATGAATGCATCAACGTGTTTCTATTCTTATGATGAATTTTAATTTAATGAAGAAAAAAACTATTTTACTATATTTTCATGAGCACAAAAATACATAATTAAATCATTCTAGACCTATTTCAAAATGAATAGGGTGTTACATTTGCCTTTTGAGGAATAACCAAGAAGAAATCACTTATCAAATTTTGTTTTAAACTTGCTCAATCTTGTGCCTTTCTTCAATATGTAGCACTTGCAACTGTCGCACCTGGTTTTCCAAAGAAGACCAAGCGCTAACTATATGTGTGCCCAGGATGTCCACACGACACATATAGCGACAAATATGGAGAATATCAAAAACAATGCTTTATTATATATCGGAACATAGTTACAACATGGCTTACATCTATTAGAAAGCATAGCGGAAACTAATCCTAATCTTCACTTTGGGTCTCCATTTTCCATAGGGACAGTTGACTGGGGGCACACTTGCCTAGTACTCCTGGAACATCTCAGGGAACTTCGCCTTTGTATCACCATCTGGTACCCATCCGGGATTTTTGATTGTTGAATGTAAAGCAAGTGTGAGCGCACCATACTCAACAAGTATAACATGAGGGGATGCAAGGCTCAAAAGGCTTGACTTGGTTTGACTGCGATAAGCATTTTTAGTTGGTCATATTTTATTATTAGACCTATGTTGCTAGGTTATGCTTAAGCTCCCAAGGTGAGAAGTATAATTAACATCAACGTTACTCATCACCCAAACCATCCATAGAACCATCTATCTCGAAAAGGATCCAGGCCACTCGTGTCCGTGAGCACGGCTGATATATCAGTTTTAAAACACTCTACAGAGCTTGTACACTTTCACCATGAGTCGTGTTACCCATATGCCCGAGGTGATCAGCCTCTTGACCGACTTCCAAGGTAAGTCGGCAGGGTTCACTATGAAGCCTTTCGAAAGTCCCCCTAACAAGTTAGTAGCCGCTAGGTTTCAGTGGCAAGTGTGCATAGGTGTCCTCCTCCAAGAGTCACATGGGGTCGCGGCACTGTACACACCAAGGTAGGAAAAACATCTATACACCATGAGGCATCTCCCTCTTGTGCCTTTCGGTAACCGCTAACAAGTTAGAGAAGTTTAGTTTACTAAGCTAAAGCCAGAGCCATGTAGCTCTCATGGCTGTACAGTAAATTCTGGGTGGCCGCTTTAAGATTCAGTCCTTACTGAGGGCAGACTAGAGCACCCAAAAAGGCCCAATGCTCTAGCCCCCTTCTGTCCATATTGCTAAAAACATTATTTTATCATTGATTACCTAATCCCTTAGTCAAGATTAACATTATATAGTTTGGTGATTGCACGCTAAGCAAAACTTCCCATATGCATAACCCAAGGTAACAAGGAATTTAGGATAACAAAGGTTCTAGATAAAATCCTTAGGGGTTTATCATATTAGACACATGCACATGAAGAGGTGATTAAATAGTTATTAGGTAACAAGGGAACTCATGTTACACTTGCCTTCCAAATGCTTGCTATCCAACTTCTTGATCATCCTTGTAGAGATCCTCTTCTACCGTTAGCAATCAACCGGTACAAGCACCATAAAAGAAACCTAAAAACAATACATCAAGCATTATAAAACAAGACACAAAGGTTTTAAACACGTAAGGCTTGCAACTATGAATGTTTGAGCACATAAACAACTAAATAGAGCTATGGTTTAAAAGACATGAATGCTCAAAGGTAGAAGTTGGAAGGTTTGATAAATGATAGGAATTGAATAAACATGATGAATGTGGCTGGAAGATTTATGGAGCACAAGGATCTATAGATAATTTGTTGATCACTATAAATTTGTGAAGAGGATACATGAAACATATTATGACTAGTGGCTGCACTGATGAAATGTTGCATAAAAGGGAAGCACGATGATGACGATTTGCGCACCGGTTGAGCAAACCCAGTGGCGGACAGCGGTGGTTATGATCACAAGGAACATGGTCTTAGCAGCACCAAATTGAGATCATTTTTGTGGGCTTGTTCTGGACTGTATGGAGTATATTGTGGCAAAAGAACAAGTTATTCTAAGTATTGGATGACCGGGAAACATGACTGCAAACAATAGGAGATGGACCTCAGATTTAAAAGGAGCACGCACTGTTAATGTTCTGCTGGAGTACCTTCAGCTTTGGGTTTTGCTTCAAAATGTGGAGTTGCAGCCGGAGGTAGAGGACACACATGTATGGCAGTTCTCTTCCACTGGACTGTACTCGGCAAAGTCCGCGTATGAAGCCCTCTTCACAGGATCCACACAACTCAGCCAGTGGGAACACATTTGGAAAAGCTGGGCGCCAAACAAATGCAAATTCTTCATGTGGACAGTGGCATACAAGAAATATTGGACGGCTGATCGGCTAGCAAGAAAAGGTCTCCCACATCTAGAAGTTTGTCCACTGTGTGACCAATTAGATGAGACACTTGACCATTTATTGGTTTCTTGTGTTTTTTCTCGACAATTCTGGTTTTCCATCTAGCACGGACTCGGCTTACACGAACTTGCACCACAAGCACAAGAGACGAGATTTGAAGACTGGTGGGAAAAGATAAGCAGAAGAGTGTCAGGTCAAGGGAAGAAAGATTTGAACTCCATGGTCATCTTAGGCGCTTGGACCTTGTGGAATCATTAGAATCTCTGTGTTTTTTATGGAGCTAACCCAAGCTTACCAACCTCCATCTCAGCCTTTAGGGAGGAGTTACTACAGTGGTTGCTTGTTGGGGCTCAAGGGGTTTCTTTTCTCCTTGCCCAAGCACCAGCAGCCTCTTAATTGAGGGTCTGTTGTTTCCTGGTCAAGTCTTAGCAAATCTTTTTTAGCTAGTTAGATCTTTTGTTTTGTATATATGGGCGGGTTACAGGCCCTTTACTCTGTAACATTTTGGGGCTCTTTACCCTTTTTTATCTTCTTAATATATTGATGTGCACCTCTCCTGCGCGTTCGAGAAAAAAATGACTTGCACTGCCGTCTGCTAGACCGTGACCTCTATATCGCGGCAATCATGGCACCTATGGACAAACTAACTTTCAGAGGTATGTGTGAGTTCATGATACACAAGTGAGTAAAAGGATTTGACAAATGGAGTAGTGGTTTTTCGGGAACACACTCGCCAATCGGCTGCAGCGCGACTGCAGGGCAGCAGGGACAGCGAGCACTAAAAGAATAATATATATGGTTCCTCTTTGATCCTATGGCCACAAAACTTCTCAGAGACTTGTGCAACAATATGAGACACATTGTGGTTAAAGGACACAATCACTGGAGCGATGGAACATCGGGAGAATATGAATGCCAACCGGCAGGAATGCTGCTGCAGGGCAGCAGGGGCATCATGCACAAGAACATTGATAACTCTTTCGTATTGAGCTCTATGGTCATGAAATTTTGCAGAGGCATGTGCAAGGACAAAATTTACACTAGCCTCAAAGGGAGTGAGCATTGGATTGGTAAAACAACAGGAACACGTGTGCCAATTAGCAGAAGTGCTGCTGCAAGACAGCAGAAATGCGGGCACAGATATGAAGATATCTCTAGTTTCTCAACTTCTATGGTAAAACCATTTTACAGATGTGTGTACAAGTATGTTAACTACAATTTGACCAAAGGGTTTGATGATTGGAGACATGAAACAGTAAGAACACTGATTTTGTCAATAGCAGCAAAGCTGACTGCGAAGACAACAACACATATCGCGGAGAAACATCACCATAGATCATCTATACATCATATATGGTACAAGATATGCAGCGAGGAATATAAAAACAAGATGGGGAAGATGATGGGATGTTCTCACCAAGAGTTGGCAGCAGATCAGGGAGATGAAGGTGATGGCAGCAATCATCAAGTTGGTGACAACAATCAACGGGACACCACCACTTTTTCTTCAGAGCGGATCACTACCACTCAGGAGAATAAAGAGATGTATGAGAGGAGTACGAACAGCAGGATATAAGAGGGAAGGTGAAGGGATGACCTCACCACACGCTGTACAGGAATGGTGGTGACGACGATGAAAGAGGTGCTGCTACTACTGTGGGTTCAGGGAGACAGCAAGGCACACCAGGATGGCCTCCATGTACTGTTGAAAGGCTGGACATCATCACAGCAGGGAGGAGGCACTGGAGATCAGGTTCACGATGAAAAACATAGAAGGAGAATCATCTTACCACAGCATGGGAAGGATACCAGTGATGAGATGAAACATGCAGCAGCAAATTGGGATTGCTGCTGCGAGGGAATCTAGTTTTGTGGAGAGAAAGGAGGGAGAGTTGGAGCTGCAGCCATGGGGAAAAGAGAGGAGGAGGGGCGCCCATCTGATGGAGGGAGGGGAGGAGATGGGATGCTCTTTCTCTGGTGCTTGCGTGAGGGAGAGAGGAGGGGATGAGGGGGATTTTATAGCTGCTGCAGCTGCATGTGAGCATGCAAATGAAGAGAGTAAAACCAAGGAAATAAAAGGGGTGTTATCAAAGGAGAATTGAAGAGAGATGGCTGCTGGTTTGTGCATGAGAGAGAGGAGAGAATGTGGCTGATTGTTGCATGCATGTGATGGAGAAAATGGTAGCACCTGGAGGGGAGATGGCAGCATCTTCATGCAATTTTGTGGTTGCATGGAAGTAATTAAAAGGATAGGGAGCAATGCTGCCAAGAGAGGAATAAAGAGAAAGATGTGACCCTGAGAATTAAGAGAGGGAGGGAATAAATGTTGTTTCAGTTTTGCATGAGAGAAAAAAAACATATAAGTAGCCAAGAAGCATAGATGGCTGCATGCCATTAGAAGTGAAGGAAAACAAATGAAGGAGTAAGATGTGTCTAGAAAAAGAAACTAAAAGAAAGATTTGTTGTATCTATTTATTTTTTTGCATGAAAGAGTTGAGGTGGTAGCCATGGAGAAGGGAGGGGCTGCTGCTGCATTTCACGAGATGGAGAAAACTGAGGGAGTGAAAAGATGGTATTAAGAGTGAATTATAAAGATGTGTGATCAAGGAAAAATTAAGAGAGAATGAATTATGTGCTACTAGTATTTTTGCAAGAGACTAAATAGAAAGAGGATGTGGCACCAAAATAGTTGGATGCACGTGGGAGAGAGTGAGAATGCATGGTTGCATGGAAGAGAAGAGAAAATGTGGATGGCTGTAATGTCCAAGCATGCATTTGAAAGAATGGATTAAAGGAGCACACATAAATGAGATGGGATGAGAGAAATGAATAGATGCACATATTTTTGCATGAAGAGGGGGGCTGGCGTGGGGCAGCAGCAAGAGAAAGGATGACAAAAAAGGAATTGATGTTCATTTGTTGTGTGTGATGGAGGGAAAGAGGAGAGAAGATAGGTGTATCTATGTTGCATATGTGCATGCAATGGAGTAAGGGTTGGCAAAAGAGAGGATTAAAGAGAGGTATTGCCTTGGAAATTAAAGGGCAAAGTATTTGTTGTAGTTTTTGTTTTGCATGAGAGGAGAAGGAGCAAGCCGTGGGGGTGCAGCCCGAGAATGAATGGCTGCATGAGGAAAAATAAATGGAAAAAGTAAAGTGGGTCTAGGAAATTTAAGAGAAAGAAAAGAAATGGTTTATCTGTTTTTGCATGAGAGCAGTAAAAGAATATGGATGTCGGCCATGCTCTGCAATTTAGTAGCTGCTCAAAAAATAAAATAGAGAGATTAAGGGGAGATGACTAAAAGAAAATATGTCAAGGAAATTTGGGAATGAGCATTATGTGTGACTATTATTTTTGCTTGAATGGAAAAAAGTAGGGGCTATAGCAGAAGTAGAGGGGATGCTGTTTTCACATGAAAGGTGGAGCAAATTTAAGATTCATTTATATGAATGGTTTAAAGACGATAAAAGATTGGCCTCAATAGTTCATGGACACTAAAATGATTGAGAGATCTAGAAAGAAAAGAAAGGAAAGAGAAAGAGAATAGGACAATATTTTTTATAGGATGTCGGCAAAGGACTTTTGTTATTTTGGGGAGATGATTAGGATCAACCCTAGGCGTATTTTGGAAACAAAGAAATTCATTTTTCAAGCATAAACACTATGCAACAGCATGAGTGCAACAAACCACTAAGTTATATTGGAAAAAAAAATTTAGAAATCCACATTTTTCTACTACCTAAAATATCGTCAACATAACTAAAGTTGGAATATTTTATAAAATCATAAAATCTTTAGCTTTGTTTTTACTGTTTTCTAAGTCACATCCCAAAGTAGGAAATTTGGGGTGTGACAGCAACCAAACACTCTAAACTATGAAATGTTGGGCTTCCTTCTAATAAGAGCTCATATGGAGTCATCTTTAGCAACCAGTGGTAATAGAGCCTATTTGAAGCCATGTTGATTGCCTCCACCCAAAATAAATCACTCACATTATACTCACTAAGAGCATCTCTAGAAGTACTACCTAAAACAGACTACCTAAATGTCTATTTAGGTACCCAGCAATTTTTATACTATCTAAATTTTGCTTCCAACTCCAGCAATACTACCTAAATTGTGGCTCCCAAATTCAGTTTAATAGCCAATGACATGTGGCATGTCATCCCCTTCCTTCTTTTGCCATTGACGAACTCAGGCAAAGTAGTAGCACAGAGGGGATAGGGTGCCAACCAGACAACCATCTGCCAGTGGGAGCACCGGATAGCCCGCTGGTGGGAGCACTAGATGTCCCGCTTTCGGTCGTGTATTCAAAGAAGGGCGATGCTGCCTATTGGTTCGCCCGATGGATTGGATGAAGGGCGGTGCACTAGTGGGGACTTGGGCGTCGCGCCGGTGGGGAGAAGCCCTGTAACACCCAAAAATTTGTTTTTTAATAAATAGGATTAAATCAGTTTTATTTAAGTATTTCTATGAGCATCTAAACTTAGAGAAATAAAGACCTTTGAAAATTTAAAATCAACTATAGGGTGTAGCAATATTTTTTGTGCACTCATGCTTCTGCATTTCATTTATTGTGATGAGTGTATTTGAACCTAAAATTCAAAATAATTTAAACTAATTTTGAAATGAGTTGAAATGGCTTTGGAATAAAAGAAAAAAACAAAAGAAATAGGAAAACTTCCCCATCTGCTTTTTGGCCCGAAGGTCAGTCCCCCTCCTCATAGACAGAGTCGCCGTCGCCATTAGCGCCCGTCGTTTCTCTAAGGCCATCAAAGACCGCTTGCCAAGCACCGCAACGTGATCACAAAGCCGTAGGTACTCTTTTCCCACTTTTTCCCGATCTCTAGTTTGCTCTAAACGCCGCCGAACTTGTGCAGGGCTCTGTTGTCCGCCAGATCACGTGGCCGACCATCTCCAAGCCCTCCTCGCCTTCATTTTGTGCCCTGGGTGAGTTCGCGTTGGCCCCCTCTTGCTCTCCATGCCCTCGGTTTTGAGTTTGGTGTCCTATAGCGCTCAATCCACGAATGCCGGCGAGGTTTACTCATGGCGCCGCCGCGGTCACCCTTCGCTCTGGCCAGCCAGCCTCTGCAGCTCGTGCTGATCTATTTCTAGCCGTTTATCTCGCGATCAATGGCCCCAAAACAACGATATCCCTTCGGTTGGTAATCTTGCTAAAGAGTCCTTGAAGTTTTTAAGATTAGAACTCACGGTCCAAAGCGCCTCATAGAAATATGCCAACTGAGTTTAAAAACGTATTCCGTTTCGGTTTAATTCAAAATACGTTTCTATATTTATAGTTTTGCCACTCAGATTGTTTTGGCCATAAAATAATCATTTTAACTCCGATTTGACCCGTTTAAATTGCGTTGGTTTCGTCTTTGAAAGATATACATGTTAGTAAACTTGGTTTAACAGTTTGAAACTCTTTAATTTCGTGACCCTATTTAAATAACTACTTTTCTAAAGAAAATCTTAGAAAATTCATATCTTCTCTGTTTTAGCACCGAATTTCATGATCTTTACGTTCGTGTGATCGTAGCACTGCGTAGAAACATTTTATAAACTTTTTATACTGTTTTTACATGGTTGATGTACTGTTCTAATTGTAACCTTGTTTGCTTCGTGTATGTTGTCTCCGGTTGTTTGTGTGTTGATGATTGATGATCGAGTTTAGACGGAGAGCAATACTTCAGTAATCAAGATCATAGCCTTGGCAACAAGTAAGACCAGCAGAACCAAAAGGATCAGCAAGAGCAATTGGATTAAGGAAAGTATAGTATTTGGGTATTATTTCTGTGACCATGATCTTGTGGCTAGATTAATATTAAGTAACAAATGATAAAAATGACTTTGTAGCCACTTGATGATTTATCTATACGTGATCACCCGGGATAATAGTACAACCATGAGGGCTATAATGGCTCTGGCTTTAGTCAAGTATGAGTAACTTTTTTAGCTCGTTAGCGGTTACCCGTGTGGCGCAATTGGGGGATAGCAGACCATGGATTCCTGCGGGTGCATCACACGGACTGACTAATGAAACCAAGAGGCCCTAACTTGTTAGATGAACCTTTGAAAGACTTTATAGTGATCCCTGTCGCCCTCCCTAGGAAGGGGGTTAAGAGATTAGCTACCTCAGGCGAAAAGGTAAATTATGCCTCATGGGTAAAGATGTACAACCTCTACAGAGTGTTAAAAGCTAGTATACTAGCCGAGCTCATGGTCAGGAGTGGCCTTGGGGACATCTACATTAAGGGTGACGATTCTTGTTGTGTTAAGATACTCATTATTTATTGTTTAATGCTCTGTATTATTTTATGTCACATTGATCATGAGATTGTGGGATCTATACAATCTAGTTGCTATACTTGTGGAGTTTGACATGGACTCACTCTTGCTATTTCCCCCACACCTTAGGAGGAGTTTAGGCTTGTGATCAACCAGTCAGTTGGATCCTGTAGAGTGAAGTTAATACCCAAAGTTGGAGTTATCTTCCATTGTTTGCTGCTTAAGGGTATCTCTCATTTATTAGGTACGTTATATAATTTATGCATTGTCTTTTGATAGACCCTTTATTTGTAGCTATATGTGAGATTTGGCATCTAAGACTCACATATGGTACATATCTGATTTTGTCCTTAAAATCGGGTATTACAAAGTGGTATCAGAGCAATGCTGACTGTAGGACATAAGCATAGTTAGAACCAGATGTTTTAGTATGCTTCTATCTTTGCTTACTTCTTGCTTTCCCTTTAACCTTGATAATTGCTAAAAGTTATGCTTACTCCTGCCCTGTTCTATTACAAAACCTTGTCTCTATTCTAAATCCTCCCTCTTTGTCTATTTAGATGACTCCTAACGAGGAGACCATTGGCATGAAGGAACAAAAGCACCCAGATATGCCAACCGTAAAAGCATTCGACAAGGAGAAGCTTCTAGCCATGCAAACACAAGTAGTGGCAGGCATGACTCAGAATGGGAACTCTCAACAACGCATCTCAGGACCAGTGAAGAGACAAGTAGCAGAAGCTTGGAAAAAATATGAGAACCCATGGAAGTGTTGGGAGTAATACATTAGGATATCATGATCAATGCCACTGTTGCGAGCATTACGGTCTCCCTTGTCTTTGGAATAGGTCATCTCAAAAGGAAGTCAAGATAAAACCAAATGGTGTGACTAATGAGGATAAGAAGAGGAAGGCAAAATCACTAAAGTTCACACTAGGAAGTGATCAACATTCAAATCCTAAGTTGTCACAGTTAGCTTCGAATTCTTGTCAGGAAAATTCAAACCTTAAAGATAAAGAAACTCCTCAAGCTAACACCATTGCTTATGAGGTATTATAGATGGATGGACAATCACTTATAAAGAGTTTCAACCTCAAAGGATCAAGCAATGTAGGAAGAAATCTAACCAGATAAAGATAAACTATCAGAGTCAGCGAGTTGATAACACACCGAGCAACACTTCAGTGGAAAATGACATCACAAAGGATCCAGCTAAGAGAAAGTGTTATCACTGCCGACTGGAAGGACATTATGTAAACTCTTGTCCACAAAAGAACCAACAGTTGCATCATGAAAGTAGCCACACCGAGTTTAAGATATAGGAGTTGGTGTCCCTTTGTGTAATAAAAACGCTGGTAGCGAAAGTTGAGCTTGTGTGCCTTGTGAACCTTTAATGCTTAATTGGTTTGTCATTATGTTATGCTTGATTTGGATCTTTGTAATGAGTACAATGATCTTGTGGGTTTTGTCCACAATTTCATTAGTTTATAGGACTAAGGTATAAGGACTAATGGAATAAATAGTTGGGTTTTGGATTTCTCTTGTTATCTTATCGTGCCTTTCTGGAGTATCTCATATTTATCAGTTTATATCTCTGTTCTTGGATGACCAAAAATCATGAGAAAATTCTGGATGATATTAGACTCCAAGATGTTTCTCTGAACTCAAGAATCACCCCCATAGCTATCTTGGTATTGAAGTTATGAAAATCACAAGATGATACAACTGTGCTGTCTGGAATCTGGACCAATTTCGGTTACTTACTGTTTGAGATAAATATAACTATAGAATTTGGAAAAGTATTCTATAGAAAAGGTGTAGAAAATTTTCAAAGCTTTCCAACGGTATAAGCTGGAACTTATTCGGATAAGTTGAACTTGAGATATGACATTTACTCTTGGATGTTTCTGTTTTGCTTCAAAGTCTGGACAGTTCTAGTATTTCCTATTTTCAGCCAAAATATAGTCATAATCTGGGAAAAAGTTGTATACGAAAGTAGTAGAGGATTTCATAATCTTGTAAACAATATAAGGATCGTCACCATATGATTTAAGGAGCTCGAGATATGACTTATATAAGTTACTGCACCTTTGCTGAGACATTGTCAGGATGGATATTATATTTGGTTGTTTTACCTAAACTTAAAGACAGAACCTAAGGAAGTCTTCTATATGAAAGTTGTAGGTAATTTCATAAGGTTTCTGACGGTGTAACCTACAACCCTATTGGATTAACAGAATAAGAGTTATACCTGTTTTACTATGCTGGCGTTTTCATATCGCGAGGAAAATGTCAGAATACTTGTTTTTTTTCTCTTGCACATAAGTTCTTTGGGATGTCGGAAGATTTCAAAGCTAGTTAACTTATCTGGAAAAAAGTGCAAGCTACCCTTTTGTGTGCTTTAGTTGACCTTTCTTAAGAGGGTAGCTTAGTTAAGGAGTCACCCAGAGAAGTATTGGTTAATGTTGGTCATGTGTAAGGACCTCAAGTGTTTAGTAAGTTTGGTTCTTCTTTCAAGATATCATTTCATTTGGAGTGTACTAATATCAATGGAGGTATATGACATGGCTGATACTCATGGATTGAGAGTTATACTTATGAGGATCAGATGACACCAAAGTCTACAATGTTATATGTACAATGTGAGAGTAAAGCAACTTAGCTGTGATAAAGGTACTAATAGTTGGAACTTAGTGATGAAACTAACCTTAGATCAAGAGACTTGTTACAATGAATTTAAAAAACTATGATGTGTAGCGTCCAAAAAGGATAGGAGAGCTAGTCTCTAGTGTCCCCCAATCAATCTCGTCTTAAGGGGGTAGTACCTTGACATAACAGGATGATGTATTTTTAATTTATCTTGAAGGAGTGTAGTATCCCATGGATCAGGAGCCCAATATGACGCCTCTCATGGATATGTGGGAAGAGCATGATTATTCTTCCTTTGAAGGATGTTATGAGTATGATAAAGCTGATTATTATCAAAATAATAATATTGAAGAGCAAGTTGACATTGAATCAAATCAGAATCCACAACGACGAAAGCGAAAAAGGAAAGCCTGTAAGAAGTCTGCTCATGGAAGTAAGGTGCAACGAAACTATATCAATGGAAGACTAAGCAATGTGGATGTAAATAATATTCAAGGGTCTACCAAAGTGATGGGTGGCTATATTCAAGTAGACCCAGTGCAAGTTTTTGCACTATTTGACCCTAGTGCTTCGCATTCTTTCATATCCACCAACTTGGTAAAGTCGATCTTGAGGGTGAAGTGTCCAACCAGGAAGCCTTTGTTAATTCAAATCCCAGTGGGAGAAATATAAGCCGATCAGGTTTGCTCGAATATCAATCTGGTCATAAGCAAGGAAAACTTCACAGTAAACCTCATTGTGTTAGAGTCACTCGATATTCCCTTGGTTCTTGGCAATGGATGGTTGTGTGCACACAAAGGAGTGATCCGTGGTACCCAGTGGAAAATTCTTTTAACCGCACCATCAGGGAAAAGAATTGAGTATCAAGGTGGTCCACTCCTACCTGAGGAGGCAAATCCATGCTAAATTATCATGTCTTTGAGTTGTATAAGTCAAAAAGTTGGTAGTCAAGATGGACTTTGATCAATTATGAGTAATAGATATTCTCTGGAAAATATGTTCACGAGATATGACTGTGAGACATAAGTGTTGACTTTTGGTATGAAAGTTGTAAAGTTGAAAGAGTTATCAAGATCTTTTTCCTGTTCCTCTCTAGAAAATCCAAGCCTCTTCCAAATCTCGAGGATGAGATTCAATTTAAGGGGGTAGATTTGTAACACCCAAAAATTTGTTTTCAATAAATAGGATTAATCAGTTTTATTTAAGTATTTCTATGAGCATCTAAACTTAGAGAAATAAAGACATTTGAAAATTTAAAATCAACTATAGGGTGTAGCAACAGTTTTTGTGCACTCATGCTTCTGCATTTTATTTATTCTGATGAGTGTATTTGAACCTAAAATTCAAAATGATTTAAAATGATTTTGAAATGAGTTGAAATGGCTTTGGAATAAAAGAAAAAAACAAAAGAAAAAGGAAAACTTCCCCATATGCTTTTTGGCCCGAAGGTTAGTCCCCCTCTCTCTATTTTGGCCCAAAGGCCCCAAACCCTCCTCTCTCCCATCGGCACAATGGCCAACCCAGCTGGAAGCCAGCCCCGCGCCATCCCCCTCTTCCCTCTCACGGCCCACACTTGATCGAGCCTAGTAACAGGTCGAGGCCCTCTCAGGCGTGCCCTCTTCCCACCTTGTCTCACTGCCACCTCGGCCCCACTGGTCAGTCTCCTCTCCCTTCTTCTTTGCCATGACCAAGCTGGTCTCTGGACACTGAACAAATCCATGCCCTCTCCATTTTTTGTGAGATTTGCTGCCCTTAAGCAACCACTGAGCTCCTATAAGTTTCCGTAGTACCATCGTTGTACCCCTTTTCTTCTCTAGGACGCTACCTTCAGCAAATCGGATCTCGCCAAACTCACAGACAGAGCCACCGTCACCATTAGCGCCCATCATTTCTCTAAGGCCATCAAAGACCGCTTGCTGAGCCCTGCAACGTGATCATGAAGCCGTAGGTACTCTTTTCCCAGTTTTCCCTGATCTCTGGTTTGCTCTAAACACCGCCGAACTTGTGTAGGGCTCCGTTGTCCACCAGATCACGTGGCTGATCATCTTCGAGCCCTCCTCGGCTTCGTTTTGTGCCCTAGGTGAGTTCGCGTTGGTCCCCTCTTGCTCTCCATGCCCTCGGTTTTGAGTTTGGTGCGCCATAGCGCTCAATCCATGAACACCAGCGAGGTTTACTTATGGCGCCGCCGCGGTCACCCAATGTGAAAGGATCAAGATGCCCAAGAGGGGGGGTGAATTGGGCTTCTCTAAAAATTTAAGCAACCTATAAGCTCCAATTCAACCCCTTGTGCCTAATGTGACTAGAGAGCTACCGAATAAAAGTTTTGCAACCTAGTTCCAATCCTATTCTAGCAAGGCAATTCTAGGAATGTAAAAGCTCAAAGTAATTGCACAAAGTAAATGCTAGAAAGTAAAAGAGGAGGGTAAGAAAGTGCTCGGCGATGTTTTGCCGAGGTATCAGAGAGTCGCCACTCTCCACTAGTCCTTGTTGGAGCACCCGCGCAAGGGTCTTGCTCCCTTTGGTCTGCGCAAGGACCAAGTTCTCTCTACGGGCTGATTCTTCGACACTCCGTCGCGGGAAATCGCCCAAAACCGCTCACAAGCTTGACATGAGCCACCCACAAGAACTCCGGGTGGTTTTCGTGCCTCCAATCACCACCGAACCATCTAGGTGATGGCGATCACCAAGAGTAACAAGCAAAGAACTCTCACTTGACCCAATCAAGGCACTAGAGAGTGGTCGATGCACACTTGACTCTTGGAATTCCACTAGAGAAGGATTCTCACAAGAAATCTCTCAAATCTCAATCCTCTCTAGGCTCTTGCTTCTCTCTTGCACCACAAGGTGATTCTCAACTGATCAAATGGGCAAGAGAGCTCCCATGGACGAGGTGGAGTATAAACACACCCCATTAAGTCCAAGGGTCGGCCAACCATTTACACTGAAAACGGGGTCACCGGACGCTGTTGATGTTGCACCGGACACTCTGCACCGAGCGTCCGGTGACACTCAACGACTAACTGTACTTCGCTCTGACAGAGCACTGGACGCTACTTCCCAGCGTCCGGTGACACCATCCGGTGTGAGGGTGAACTTTACACTGTCCCTGAGTTTAGGACCGGACGCTACCCAGTGCGTCCGGTGCTAGCATCCGGTGACCTTGTCACCTTTTAACCTCCCTGGGTTTAGGACCGGACGCTACCCGATGCGTCCGGTACTAGCGTCTGGTGCCTAACCCTAGGGACTCAGGCACTCTCACTCAAAACGACCTCACCGGACGCACTGACAAAGCGTCCGGTGCTTGCTTAGGCACCCAAACTTCATCAAAACGCAACCTTTCCAAAACAAAGTTTGTTCCTCTCGATCTAAGGACTATCTCTGAGCTACCTAGTGCTAGGTTTACTAAGTGTGCACCACACCTAAACCTAAAGCCTTGCCTAAGTCAAGCTACTAGATCAAAGCCCCTCTTAATAGTACGGTCAAAGGAAAACAAAGTCCTAAACTACTCTAAGTGCTCTTCTTCACCATATGGCACTTAGACCTAGTCTAGTCTTGACGATGTCCAACCATCCTTTGAAAACCGAAATGATTTCCACTATTAAGTAGGCATGTACGTCCCTGTTCATTGAGTACCTATTACCATGACCTAACACTAATGACTTTGCCTCTACAAAACACACATTAGTCACAGTAATCAACATTGTCATTAATCACCGAAACTCATTAGGGGCCTAGATGCTCTTTCAATCTCCCCCTTTTTGGTGATTGATGACAATGACCTCGAGTATGAAAGAAATGAGGTTTTTAAATGACTTGGTTTCTATAAGCATGAGACAATAAGAACACAAAAAGGATTAGACATGCTTATATCGACCAAGTCTACCATCCTACATCCAAATATGTGAGATGTATACAACAAGATATAATATCATTTGGCTCATAGTACATCGGAGTAAAAACACGAAAGCAAAGTAATATGAGCCAAAACACATGACATAAAGATATCATATCGAAGCACAAGTCATATCTCACAAACTAGAAAGTCTCACACAAATATGCATAAAGGTAACATGATACATGTAGTAGCACACAAAATAATCAAAGCCCACTCACTCACTAGCTAGCTCCCCCTATCTCTATCATACTCTCAACTCTCTCCCCCTTTGGTATCAAGCACCAATAACCTAAGACGAAGGAGGTGGAGGTGGAGCAGTGGAGTCGCGAAGCACGGCCTGGAACTGAGTTGCATCATCGGAACCATCGGTCGTAGACTCGGAGGAGGTAGAGTGACCCTCAAAAACTACAGGAGCTGGAGAAGCGGTCTGGGTCTGCTCGGTGGGCTCAGTAGCTGTCACTGTCTGTGCTGGTGGCTCAAGTCCTACTAAAGAAGGTGGCACAGACTCTGTACCTGTAGCTAACGTCTATGGCACTGTAGAAGATAGTGCTAGCTGCTCGGAGGAGGCCACTAACGATGACAGGCGCTCTATAGTGGTGACTGGGAGCGTAAAAGCTGCAGGAGCCTGCAATGGAGAAGGTGTAGGGTCACCAGTCAGAGCACTGTACGAGAAGGAGATGTGCTGCCCTGTCGACGAATCCAACACAAGCTGTGAAGCTGTAGCTGACTGCGGTGTAAAGCCTGAGTGCAGCGGGGTAAACTGGGGCACCTGCTCAAAACTAGAGGAAATAGCACCCTGAGAAACCTGGTGCTGTGGAGTCGAGAACGGCTGACTCTGAGCAGGGAGCTGAAGCGGCGGCTAGGACTGACTCTGAAACCCACTGGGCTGTGACCCTAGAGTCGGAGGCCTGACTAAAGAGGTGCCTGGAAGCTGTATCTGTGGTAGCTGAATCCCTGATGCGGCTATAAGAGTGGTCATCATGGCAGTCTGCTGGGCCTGGTAAACCAGCTGCTGCTCCTAGAAGGTCAGAAGCTGTCTCTGAAGCTCGTCCTACCTGGCCTACATGGCTGCATTGATAGCAACCTAGTCTCTGTACCTCCTAGCCTGCTCCTCAGCTACCCTCCGCTGATCTGTCCTCATTCCCTCAAGTATCGCAAGCAGGGCTGGGTCTGTGGCACTGGAGGAACCTCATGCCTCGTAGTCATGCTGCCTCGGAGGAAGATCTGGTATAGGCAGACGATAATCATGAACTATTTGAAGCAAACTCAAAGTCCTCCTCGGCCTCAGCATCTGCTACTATCCCAATAGCTATGTCCTGCTCCTACTCTGTCTCTAGGACTACCCCTGAACTGTGGGTAGCCCTAGGTGAAGGTGGTGACACCCGACCACATGGTGCTGGAGGAGGAGGTGGAGCTCTAAGGTCGTGGTGTGCTCTCAGCATCTGTCGGGGGTCATAGTGTGGAAACATGGTGTCAGCGTCTGTCAACTCTCTCTGGAGGTGAGCTAGAAGAGGCTCAGGCCTAGCACAGAGAATAAGCAAAGTGATCCCGTGTGCATACGGCACCTGACGGCGACCCCTGAAGCCCTCTGCAACTGTGTCCTCTATCTCTGACACTATCAAGTCCCACAAGTGAAATAGCCTCTGAGCGATAAGGTGAGCTATGAGCCACTGTTGAATCCTAGTGAAACCATCTCTGTAGCCTGGCCTGGGGAGAAGTGTCTTCCTCATCACAAAGTCGAGGATCCTAGCTGGGCGTGTCAGATCGCCCACTGTCCTGCTGGAGCTCTCACCAAAAGGTTGACAAAAACACGGCGCAACAAAGTCAGTAGGGGGAAGTGCACCGTCGTGTGGTCGTCGAGGGGACTCAAAGTTTCCATAGCACAACTGATGAATCCTGGTGGCATAAGCATTCAGTCCAAAGACCTCTCTGGCCCTCTGAGCTATCACTCTATAATCTATGCCTGCCAGTGCATAGTGAATGTAGCTGTGGTCAGGAGCTATCCAAACTGAAGCATAGAACTCCCTGACCCACTCCTTGACGTAGGTGCCTGGCAAAGCGAGTAGACCTGGGAAATCTGATAGGTATGTGAAGTAATGTCTCATATCCACACCTACCACGTTCCCTAGCACCTCAAGGTCTAGCACCCTGTGCTCCCTGAACTGAGTCTCAGAATGGACAAATGCCTGGTACATGTCCACCTGAACCACTGTGTAGAATCTCGCATGAGCCCTCTAATCCCGGGCTGCTGGAAACTAGGTGGGGAAAGGAGCAAACCTCAACTCCTGGATCTCACGAGTGGGGGCCTGGGTATAATCCTTATGTATCCTGGCAGGAGCTGCACATGGAGCTGGAGTGCCACGTGCTGGGGTGGAGCGAGCAGACGTGGTGGACTGACCCGTACCAGTTCTAGAGGCGGCCTATGTACGAGCGCGAGTCAACCTCCGAAGGGGATGCTCCTCCTGCTGAACCTCTATCGGGCCCTCTGCCTGGGCCTCAGCCTCTGTCTTAGTCTCTGGCTCCTCCTGTTCTGGCTCAGTGATGTTGATCCGGACACATTGACCCCCTAGCATGATAGTGCTAGGTGGAGTCCCTTGTTGTGCCTCAACCTGTAGGACTGCACGCCTCTGAGCTGGCATGAGGTTCGACCCAATCCTCAGTGCACCTGAGCGACCACCCCTCTCTGCCGCCTCAACTGCTGCTTCCACTGCCTCGGCTACCTCGGCCTCTCTGTCATTGGCCTTCCTCTTCTTGGTAGCCAGCTTCTTGCCTTTGCCCTTCTCTACGGCTGTCAGACGACGAGGCTGGTCATCTCCCCCATCGCCACCTGGAGTGCCACCACTGCCGGCTGTAGGACCACTAATGTTCTGGAAACGTGCCATTGCAATAATGTAAACCTGAGAAATGGGCAATCTCGTCATGTACATCAGTTAGGGTACCCCTTACTGATATCCTCGATAGTAGCCCCCGAGTCTCCATTTGAGCGCTGGCGCTCGAGTGGAGGCTATATTTTGCGGTTGAGTTTCCGTGGGGGCGCGCGAGCGACCCCGCGGGGGTAGCCCCCGAGTCCTTGGAGGAGTTTTTGACTCCTTCGAGGACTATAATGCCTAATTTGTGGAAAAGCCCTTGATATCCATCGTGGAAGGTTCTGATTGATTCATTTTGCGCAGGGGTCTCGACGTACTCTCGATAGAGCGAGCGTCATCTACCCTAGATTGAGCTCCTAGCGGGTGATCCAAGTGAGAACCTGTGCCCCTTTTGAGGGGTTCAGCTGCAGCCCGGGGGCGTTCTCATAAAGCGGAGTCGACGTGGTCGGGGATGCTGGTCTCGTTCGATAGAGTCCAGTGGCTTGACGCCTCACTTCGGGGGGATTCCTCTCGACCGTCTCAACCCTACCTTGGATATCCCCAGTGAGTTCTCGAGGCGGGCCTCGATTTTCGACCACTCGCCGGGCATCCCTGACTCTGGTGCTCGAGATCGACTATCGAACCCTTTCGGCGGGTCAGCCTGCAACCTCTCGAGACTTTCATCGGTACGTACCTTGGCTTACAAGGGAAGGAAAAGGCCGTGGCGGTTCGCCTTTCTGCCCGTTGGGCGCGTCTTTTCAGGCGGGAGCCGTTGCGACACTGTATCGGCGCATAATTCATAGTGTCCCGTCTATGAGGAGGAAAGAAGACTGTTAGGCGGCGCATTTATGGGGGGAGTTACCATGTTTATCGGATCTGTCCGTTGGTGGGTTTCCAGCTATAAATATCCCATGGCCTTGCTGTCGTTTTCCCTTCCGCCTTCTGCCTCTATTCTTGCCTCTGCTCCCTTGCCATCTCACGCGCGCGCACCCTCGAGCACCAGTGAAGTCGCCCTTCCCCCACCTGAAGATGCCTGTGGGGCTCATCGCCGCCGATGACTGGCGCCCGTCGTCGATGACAGAGCGCCGGCTGTTGGAGCTTGAGAGGGAGGGACTCCTCCACCCCCGCACATCGTCGTCGCGGCCGGAGTGGATCGCGCCGGCGGCAGACCACCGGGAGCCCAGGCCACCCAAGGGCTACGTGGTCTCTTTCGCCAAATACCACCGCCATGGCCTGGGCTCTCCTCCGAGCCGCTTCATGCGGGCGCTCTGCCACCACTACGGGGTGGAGCTCCAGCACTTCTCGCCAAATGTCATCACCGCCGTGGCGGTCTTTGCCGTAGTGTGTGAGGGCTACTTGGGGATGATGCCCCTTTGGGACCTGTGGCTCCATCTCTACCGGGGCGAGCTCTTCAACACCCCTACTGGAACCACGGGCGTGAGGAAACCCGTACGGGCCGGGTGCCTCAATCTGGTGTTGAAGACTGGCAAGACAGAGAGGCTGCGTGAGTACATCCTGGTGGGATTGACCTCGAACCACGCTGGATGGGACTCCCAGTGGTTCTACTTACGGAACGATGACGACCTCCTTCCTGTCTACAACGGCCGCTTGATCTCGGAGCACCCGGAGAACTGGACGTACGGCGTCGTCCAAATCCACCAGTCGTGGCTCGACCCCCTCCTCGATGCCTTGAAGAAATTACCCGTGGAAGGCCTGACCACCGCTCTCGTCCTCTCGGCCCTCCATCATCGGAGGGTTCTCCCGTTGATGTCTCGACCGCTGAGGATGGACGAGATGGGTCCCGGCGTTTCGTCCCGGGATCTCGAGGCGTGCCGGATGTCCAACGAGGCTTCGGCGGACGATGAGGTCGCGGCCAGGGTCAGGGCGGCCGTCGCTGGTGACTTCCAGCCAGAACACGTTAACGGCTTCCCTATGAGGCCCGACGCGGGATCAATTGACCTTGTAAGTCTTTTTCCTACTTACGACCTCGATTCTCGATTTTCTTCGATCTTTCTTAAGACTTGTCTTGGTCTGCGCAGGGACCGATCGACGTTCGATCCTCGAGGCCTCCAGTGAAGGAGGGCGAGGTCGATCGCAACAAGCGGCGAGAGTCTGCGGAGAAGCAGAAGTCCGCATTGGACTTGAAAAAGAAAAATGAGAAGAAGAAGAAGAACCTCGAGCGCCAAGCACTGGAGGCGCGCCGATCGAAATCCAGGCAGAGGGGGGAGCCTGAGGAAGAGTCCCCTGATGAGGACGATGGCAGCGACGGTGACGACAACAGTGACGACTTCGAGGGGATGGCGTCCCGTCTTGACAGGATCCTCGAGGGTCTGCCTCGAGCCGGCGCCGACGCCCCGTGGACGGGAGCACCAAAAGAGGGGCTAAGCGGGTCTCTTGAGAAGCAACAGAGGGAGTCGTCCCCTCACCGCTCCCGTGCTGATACCCCTCCCGCGCCTGTGCGGGGTCGGTCAGTCCCGTGCCCCCAGCCTGCCCCTGTGCCAAAGGCGGGCGATCAGGCTAAGCCCCAGGCGACGGGGCCGTTGACCCGTGGCCGTGCCGCGGCTTTCGACAAGGGGGAAACAAGCCACAGGAGCGCTAGCCCTGGCACTCACCAGGCGGGAGATGCCGAGCCGAGGCCTGCGCCCGTTCGTGAAGGGCCTGGAGCCTTGACGCGGGGTGGTTCGAGGCCCGCCGGTCGAGGTACCGGCAGACGGGCCGTTCTCCCTGTGGGGTAAGGTTTCGATGTTATGATTCCTGTCCTTCAATGTCTCCGCACTTTTCCCGTCTTTGCTTACGCCTGTTCCTTTTTCTCAGGTTGAAACGGACGCTCGAGCAGGCTCAGCCCTCGATGGCTAAAAGGCTCAAGGTGGGAGCGGCCTCCAAGGATTCAGGTTAGCGGTTCATTCCTGACGGCGTGTTAGCCTTGCGTTAGTTTTTATGGCGACTGATTTTTGCTATCGAGTGCTTGCAGGCTCCTCCGATCCTCGGCCGTCGACTGGCATCGAGGGCGCCAATGCGGCGATGCGGGTTGAAGCGCCCCGTCTCCCAGAGCTGGAGGGAGCCCCCGAGCCTCCTCGATCGGGGGTCGAGGCAGATCCTATCATTATAAGTGATGGGTCTGGCGGCGACGGGCCTCCGAGGGACGCCCGCCCTATGGATGAGGAGGTCGAGGCCTCTCCCATCGCGAAGCGAACACCTTGGCCCATCGGGCTCCACTCTGTCGAGGAGCGGAGGAAGAAGGAGGAAGAGGAGCGTGAGCAGGAGACGCGGCGACAGCCGCAGGAGGAGCAACAGCCGCAGCAGAAAGAACGAGGGGAGGGGCAGCCGCCAGCGGGTCCCCAGCTCGAGGAGTTGCTGGAGCAGGACCATCAGCAGGAGCTGCAGGAGCTCCAAGAGCAGCAGCAGCAGAGGGGCCAGCAGTTAGAGGATCTGCTCAAGCCTCGCTCTCACAGCCCGCCCCAACCAGTGCCACCAGCGCCGCAAGAGCCTGGAAGCGGGGAGGAGAGTCTACCAGTTTACGGTCCTCCGACCCCTGCGTGGCTCCGTCCAGGGGCGCTCGCTTCGATCCCAGCTGAGCCGGGGCGGGCGGACGGTGTGGTGGCGCTCGCCTGTATGATGCGCACCCCGGTCGACCCTCAGTCCAAGATCAAGGGTACGATCTACGGCATGGACGGGATTGCTCCGGAATTCCTCCGGGAGCGTCGATCGTGGGAGGACCGCATTCCCGCTGAGGAGGACGTGGCTGGAACGTCAGGCGGTGGTGGCGGCAGTGAGACCGGGACGTGGAAGACGGTGGACGACGACGGGCGGTTCCCCTCCCTTGTCGACTTGTTCCTGCGCCATGAGGGGTCGCTCGAGACTGTCGAGGAGCTCATCTGAGGTGTCAAGGCGCGCGCTGACCAGGAGATGGAGAACTGGTGCCCCGACCGGATCCGCATCCGGGCTTCCACCGACCTGTCCGAGCCAAACATTTTCTTAGACGACCGGAAGGAGGCCGAGAAGTGGGAGCACGTCGAGGGGCTTCGCCTGTGGATGAAGCATACGGTGGGGCTCCTGTCTGACGTTGTTAAGAACGGGCTCGGACCGGACTACTTTGTAAGTGTTTTTTCAGTCCTTAATCCTTATAGAACGTTTGGTTTTGTGTGCTAACCACCCAATCGCTGGCTCGTAGGACCTGAAAGAGACCTCCCGCATCAAATCGAGCTTCATCCACGCAACGAGAGGCGGCTGGGAGCAACTCCCCATCCTTAAGGACAAACTCCTGGAGTCGCAGGAGAAGCTCCTCAAGGCCTATATGGAGCTCTTGGCGCTCGAGGAGGAGAAGAAGGAGAGGGAGGCTGCTCTGGCCGAGGCTCGAGAGGCCTCGAGGAAGGCGGTGGAAGAGGCTGCGCTACTGAGGGAACGGGCTATGACGGTCGAGGAAGCTGCGTCCAAGGCCCGGGACGAGGCCTTGACTTACAAGAATGCGGCTGCTGACCTAGACAAGGAGAAGGGCCTCCTCCAGACTGAACTCGCCTCCGCCCGAGAAACCTTCCAAAGGATGAAGGTGGAATGCGTGAATGGCGAGATCGCTCGGAGCGCCGCGGAGGAGGCCAAGAAGAAGGCCCTCGAAGATCTCGAGGCTGAGCGGACTCGATCTCGCGGCCTCTCTGACGACGTCAACCGTCTGAAGGGAGAGCTGCTGGAGAAAAATGGAGCCATCGCGCAGGCTGGCAAGGTGATCGAGGATCTGCGCGTCGCCAACACTGAGCTGGCGCGCTCCAATAAAGAGATCAAGAGGGCCAATACTAACTTGGTTGGCATGAATACGGCTCTGGAGGAAAGCATTCGTGGTATGTTTCTACTATCGAGTTTCTTCTCTGAGGTGTGCTTAGTGTTATCTAATTTCTCCGTGTTGGTTTTTGCAGGGCTTAAAGATGAGCTGCTTGCCGCCCAAGTCGAGGCTCGCACCGCCAAGGCCCAGCTCGAGGGGGAGGTCGCTTTGAACTGTCGGCTGCGGACGGCGATAAGCGATCTCTCGACCTCTTGGGAGGTCGAGCCCGTGGATGAGTCGAGGGAGGAAGCTCGAGGCGACGCACTGGTCGATCAGCTGTGCTACTTAGGCGCGACGCTGAGGGATCGAGTGCGGGACGCTCTTGAAAGGACCTTGATGTCGTCGAGGAGGCCTAGAGGGGTGGTGAATAGGCCTGCAAAAATTTAGCTCAAACTAAAATTAACACTCAGGGTGGCACTGCCTCCCTTTGAGGGCGGCACTGCCTTCCTGCAACCGAGTGTCCAAATGAGCTCAAACTTGGTGAAGAAGTACTAGAGGTATCCAATGACAAATCTGCAAAGTTTCAACTCAAAACTCTATCAGATTAGAGGGCGGCACTGCCGGTCTTGGAGGGCGGCACTGCCGGCCTGCGCAGGAGGAACTTAGTACAATTCAAAATCCAACCAAGGAAATTTAGATCAGGTAAATTTCCCAGCTTCCTGCAAGTATGTTAGTCACTGAATAACAGATATAAGCAGCAGCACAAGTACCACCAAGTAGATTGACCACAAACCTTACAAGCACCTCAACAACAATATGAACTTGCAAGAATGTAAAACAAGCACAATATGACACGGTGTTTATCCCGTGGTTCAGCTCGCCACCAAGGCTTGCCTAAGTCCACGTTGTTGAGGTATCCACAAAAGGATTGGCTCGCCACCAAGGCTTGCCTTGCCCTCGTTCTCAAATCAAGAGAATGAACTCTTGAGGTGAGGGGTGATTTCACTAGCTGCAAGAGAGTCTTACAAACTGTCCCGCTGCTCACCACAAGCACGGGAGCTCGCCGGGCGACGCCTAGCCGTCTAGGAGGCTTTACCTCCAAGAGTAACAAATGCACAACGAAGATCGACGAAGCCCAGCAAGTGCTCAAGGTTAGGATTGCTGTAATCTGCTCTCTAACACTTAATCACACAGCCCCAACACTAAATTATGCACTAAGCACAATACTCTCACAAAGAGAGGGTTGGGGAGAGGCTTTGCAAAGGTTGGGAAGGTCTGGAGCATCAGCAGCACGACCAGAAGCAGTGGGATGGGTATATATACTCATCCCACTCAAACTAGCCGTTAGGATTCGAAAACTAGCCGTTGTGACTGTACAGGGGCGGCACTGCCGCCCATCAAGTGCGGCACTGCCGCCCTTGTAAAAACAGCACAGGTCACCTTACGGAAAAAGCCATAACTTTTTACTCCGAACTCCGTTTGCAGTGATCTTGGACTTTTCGGAAAGCTTGTTTCAAGGGCTATCCAACCCTGCAGAGAACAAGCTCCAAGATCAACTTGTGCAGGTGCAGTGCTAAGTGTTTTCTCTCATGTTAGCACTTGGGTTCAGTTAGTTTGAGCACTTGAGACTTGTCTATCATTCGTTTTGCATCCCCCTTAATAGTACGGCATACCTAAACTCAAGAACAAGAGAATATAACTAATTTGATCACTTGAGTCTTCAATGTCTTCATATGCCATTTCATCTCAATATTACTCCATAAAGGGTTGCAATCAACTTTGTCTCCTTTCTTTGAGCAAACATACCTTGAGCATGTGACTTGACCCATTTCAACACATATGAGTTCACCTCCATGGCTTCAAGTCACTTCTACTAATGATTTGATTCTCAACACAATATGACTCCTTATAGCTTGATTAGTTCCTTGACTCAATGCAAGTACTCTCTTCTTCACCTTAGCCATGGTACCTCGGTCCTTAAGCCGTCGCTTATCCCTTCACCTCCGCTTAGTCCCTCAAAGCCCTTTCCTTGCTATCTTCACCTTATCAAGCCATACTCACGTCATATCATATTAAGCATCCATTGAATAACCATTTCTTCAATATCGTGATCCTTGCTTGAATATCTTCTAGATATAAATATTGAGATCAATCAAGCTTCAGTTTGACTCACATAGAGACATATATGGATCAACAACAATATGGTCAAGCCAATTCACAGTTCCTTATATCCTCTCTATTTTGGCTTGACACTCAATACTCACTTCAATCTTTATCTTCATACTTCTAGCTTGATCAAACTTGGTTCACTATCAAACTCTTATCAAACTCTTCTTGTTCATGAAAAGCAAGCCATTGTAGAGACCAATCCAAGAACATCAACTCATGTCTCTTTTGCCATTTGTCAAATATGCTTGCTTTCTCATGATGTTATGATATCCCACAACATAGATGCCTTTCCATAGATTTCATTTGCATTGTTGTCTTTGGCTTGAGCTAGATTGTTTCCATAATCCTCTAATACAACAATACACAAATTGGCCTTCATTTCAACACTATGTGGCATATCATCAAGTTTACCTGCTTGTTGAGCCTTGCATATACTTGTTCATACACAATCCACAAGTATATGCAATAGACTCAATATCCTGTTCAACACTTAGCAAACTTATTAGACCTTTAATCATGTTGTCATTCAATTCACCAAAACCCACAAAGGGCTAGATGCACTTTCAATCTCCCCCTTTTTGGTGATTGATGACAACACAATTAAAGCTTACATGAGATTGATAAACATTAAGATTTTGAATCCTATGATATAGTGAGCTCCCCTTAAATATGTGCATAGAATAGAATTTCAAGTTTTGGCCTCAAATGCCAAATGCACATATTCAAGATGAAGTGTGGGAACTCTTCTATATCTTAGCATCCGTGGGGTGCAAGGTGTCAACATGATAAATGTGATGCTCATGGCAGGTCATGCACTCAAAGTTTGCTGGCTAGCAGAGGGCGGCACTACCGCACCTGCCGGGCCAGAACAGCACAGAAATAAAGGCAACCACCACTCAGGGCAAGAACAATTCACACTAACATAAAAAGTCCTTATCAAGAGCATAAACTATCCTTGCACACACCACACAAAATTTGAAAAATCTTATATGCCTCTCCTTTACCCCTTTCAATCCACATATCAATCTCTCCTCCCTTACACTCTCTCCCAATATTTCTCCCCCTTTGGCATTAATCTTCAAAAAGGATCTCTCAACCGAAAGGAAGAAATAATGGTAGACAAATGAGGGCAAGAGGTAGGTAAAAGTTTAGCATATAGGATTTCTCTCCTAAGTTTTCTACCAAACCAAGTATGCAACACCTTAAGTCAAGATTCTTGAGAAGTTAGCATATTTAGCTCATACCTCACTTAGATGATAGTTTTAACATGAGACAAACTCACTTTATCACCACAGAGGTATCAACCAAATATCTAAATCTTTCTCTAATCGTCACCATAAGAACAAACTCATGGTGTGGCTCAAATATTGCATACACATGCACACATTAGCATGTAAGGTCCTAGATGCATAAAGGTAATACAAGAGTTCATGGAGCGATATACCTTTGTTCTAAACCTCATAATCTCCACTGTGATCATGATAGTATGAATTTAGTGCTTTGATGGGCTGGGCAAAATGCAAAAGGACTTCATTTGTGCCCATCTCTCTTGATCATAGGAGATACCACATGCTTGTACTTGATTTAAATTGAAAGTCCATTGCCAACTCTTGTTGTCATTTTGAGATACCAATTGAAGACATATTTCTTGATATGACAGGTTGAAAGATTATCCATCAATACCAATTGAAATATGATCTTCACAATTTTGACACCAATTGAAGGAATCTTCAAAAGTTGATGCCAATTGGAATGAATGCTTATATCTCATATTGTCACCTAGGTAATGCTCACAATACAAGAGATAGCATCAAATTGCACAAGCTAGAGTTTCACAACTAGTGACCTTTTGTATGTGGAAGGCATGTAAGTCACTAATTGCAAAACCTCATAACATAGACTAAATTCCCCCTTTTTGATAGTGCATACATATATGTGTGGAAGGCAAGAACATATGCACTTTTGGTCAATTAAGTCCAAATAAGGGGAATTTAAGCTATATTATGGAGAGTAGCTACTTAAGTGGTAAAATTGCAATCCAAGTAAATATGAGAGATAACTTTACCCATTTGGATTGAGTTAATGTAGCATACCCATGAGAAACTCATTCTCACCAAGAGACTACACAAATTCACTCGAAGAAAAGGTTAGTCTCAAAGACACAAGACATAGAATAGACTCCCCCTTAATATATGCAGCAAGTACTTGAATTACTTGTGAAGTGCATTTGAGTCGGTTTAAGAGTCAAGAGGAGTTCATCCTATATCTTGGTCAAGGCATCATAAATTTGCAATAATTCAAATTATGCCAAGGAAACATACCACCACCAAGGTAGATAGATCACCACACAAATTTTCATTGATATGACCATCATAAATGAGACTCCAATGATTTGGATAGACATATATTTCTCAGTTGATGACATGTGGTGAATTAGAGCTCTTATGATCATCCAAGATACAAATTATGTTCCTAGTTCTTTCTTTACCTAAGGCAACCCACATAGAGAGCAAAAGGTAAAATTCATGAAATTTGTAAATTATGAACTAGGAGTTACCACTCTTTGTTGACAAGATCCTGGGTAATCAATGAGATGAGTCGTGAACACTTGAGAGCTCTAGAGAGGAGAAATAGCCGTGAAAGCTCATTCTTCAGTTATTTTCTCCAACTCATTCAAATTCAGTTCCACTAAGCATTGGGGCATTCGAGATTAAACTGGGAACACCTGGTTTATAAAAAACAAGATCCTAGAATAGTTGTGAAGCACTAAGAGAATCCATTGGAATCATCCATCTTCCTTTTTCATTGTGTGGGACTGCACAACATACACTTGAAAGAAACCAATAGTCTCACAAGATATAGTCTAAACTCCCCCTTAATATGTGCATACAGAGTACACAGAGTACACTCATGCATATCAATACCATGAGGACAAGGGAGAAGTTTACACTGCATTCCAACTGGTTTCAAACTCCTTCAAGCTGCTGTAATCCAATTAGTTTCAGCTAGTTTCAGTTGCTTCCAGTTGATTTCAGCTAGTACCATCTGATTGTAACTCATTTTTGCTACTTGTCACTGCTGAAGCCAACTAGTTTCATCAAGTTTCAACTGATCTTAGCTGCTGTTTCTGAAAGACTGCATTTGAATTCTTCTAACAACTAATTGCAATTATTTGCTACTGCTTGTATTCTGATTGCAACTTGTTTGGATCCTTGTATGAGTTCTCTTCTTCCAATGAAACTCCTTTATCCAAACTGATGCTGCTCATTTTTAATAAATCTTTCATGACCAACTTGAGAGCCAACTGAATCTTGTTGTTACACTGCAATCTAATTCCAAACAGTCAGTTTTTCAGATTCTGTCATCCTCAGAGAAAAATTCATATCTCTCAGACCACTAGCCCAATATGCACGAAATTTGGTAGAGGTCTTCACCTATGAGTCTTTTAACTACTGTATAAATTTCAGCTCATTTGGATCCCATTTAATCAGTCAAAGAATTTTTCTACCAAAACTGCTATGGTCTGAATCTGCAATGCTGAAGCTGACAGAATTCAACTCAAAACTGATTTTCTTCTTAACCAATCTTCATGCAAACTGTAAAGCAACAAGTATTAGATATGTGTGTCATGCTCACAATGTTTTAGGTCAATTCATCAGTGTTTGGACTTTCAAATCCATGCTTGAAGGCAGCCAATTTAGATTTTCAAATTTCTGGACAGATTTGATATTTCACAATTCTTCTTTGCTTCTTGTCCAGTCTTGAGGTGGAATTGGTTGAGAATACTCACAAGATGCAATTTCCATTCAGTCCTCTGATCAGTACTTGTCATCTTGTGAATTCTTCTAATATAGCTCATCCAATTTAACCTGAAACTTGATTTCATTCAAATTCAGATTTTTGATCAATATGACCTCTAGCAGCAATATCTTACTTTAGGTGAAGAGTAACCTTCAAGCTTGTGAATTGTTCAATTAAGTCAATCATAACCTCTTATTGATTTCCTATGCAAGTTCAAGCTCAAGAGAGTATTAGAAATACAAGCACTAGTTTCTCACTTAGTTACCCTTTATATGTGGATGGCAAGTGGGTCACTAAATAGAGAAACCTCACAATATGGACTAAATCTCTCTTGATGTCTCATGCACACCCTTTGAGTGGAAATGAAAGTGTGAATGTGCATGGTTGGTCAATTAAGTCCAAAGAGCAGATTTAGGCCATATTATGGTGAGTGGCTGATCATAGATGAATCAATTCCAAAATAGCTAGAGAGAATACATCACATGGTTTTGGAATAATGATCTTCATATAACAGCACACTCCATTTGAGAAACACATTCTCATTTAGTGAGACTACATGAATCACTTAGAGAAATGGTTAGTCTCACAACTCTAGTCATAGAGTAAATTCCCTTTTGATAAGTGCTCTAAGCATTTGAATTTCTCATATAACACTTTTATTCATTCAAGAACTTGGGATTTTCACTCTATGTCTAGGTCATGGCAATAATAGTGTAATCAAATTGAAATATGCCAAGAGATACTTACAAACCTTTGCAGCATGTAGATGCCCTTAAGATGAAAATGAGAATTTTGGCAATCTACCATATGACTAGATTCCATCAAGTAGAGAGTTCTTGAACTGTAAATAATAAGTGCCTCTACTTGAGCTTTCTTGAAATTCTTGGTTTGAGGTCCGCAGAGGAAACTCCTTAAAGTCATCTATGTTGCTTGGTGTGGATGATCTATTCAATTCCAATCATACTTTTCTTTCATGACCAGCAACCAATGAATATCTCCAAGTGCTTCGTTTATCCTAAGTGACTACACAAGACACAAAGGAGTTTAGTTTAAAATAATTGCACTTGAGATATTGTTGTTACCACCCTTCTCGAGATATAATGGATGAGGTGGTCTCATAATTTTTCACTTTGCTCATCATCATGTTGTAGGCTTCATCCATGTCTTGGACTGATGTCAGCTGCTGCTATCTATATAGGGGCGGCACTGCCGCTCTGAGGGGCGGCACTACCGCATCAGAGAGGTGTCAGCGGAATTAGGTGCAGCAGCAGCTTGAGGATATCCTTATCAGTGTTACTTGGACTTCTTTGGTCTCATATCACCAGTGGCAATTTTCTTGATTACCTCATAAGATGATTCCTCATTACCTACAGCATAAATAAGATTTTGCTCTACTAGAGAGCCATTAAAAGCATCATATGGCAAATGATTCATTTAACTTGGAATGCTCTAGCCACTCTTGATAATTCACAAATACACACATACTTGTGAACTACCAGAGACTACACAAGTCAAATGGCGAGCTAGCAAGGGATAGGTACTAGTTACCAAGGTGAATATGAAGTTTGAAATAATTTCATTAATTTATCTTCGGGTCAACCATATACGAAGAAACAATATGAATTGGTTGATAGCTTGAGTGAATATTTTCAGTTAACTTGCTCAAGCACCCCGAAGCATCATATCACCTTCAAGTACCTACAACACTCATCAAGCACAATTTGGTACCCAAGCTATGTTGGGTCCATCATGGTTAGTCACAAGAGACTTAGGCACCCAAATGGCCTTTATGCTAGCACTTGGTGAACCAATCACCTTTCTAGTACAAGTGTCATTTTTAGGTCTCCTAAGCATATTTGAATTAATTGATGAGTTGAGCTTAGGAGTGTTACCCATGGGACAATCCATGCTTAGGTGTCCCTTTTCTCTACAAGTGTAGCATAGGCGGCTTTTGTTTTTGTTAGCTTTCTTTTCTTGCATTTTGCTTGCTACCTTGCTGAAGAACCTCTTTGTTGATGATGACAAACCTTCACTTTTCTTGTTGGGACATGAGTCAATTTCATGTCCCTTCTCTTTACATTCATAACACTTCCTCTTGCTTCTTCTTGTCTTGTTCTTTGGAAGTGTGGCTTGGTCATCAACCTTGTTGGAACACACAAAAGCATTATGTTCCATACTAGAGGACTTGACATGAGCCATCTTCTTCTTCTCTTGAATCTTGCTCATGCTCTTCTCTTCTTTCTTTAAGGTGCAATCTTTCACATGGTGACCCTCTTTCTTGCACTTGAAGCAAGTGATGAGAGTCTTCTTTGGTTGATGCTGCACCTTGATGGCTTTGGGAGCTTTGCTGTTCTGCCTAGACTTTTTCATTATGAGCTTAGTTTGATTAGGAGACAGATTGGTAGCCTTCCCATTTTTGCGGGGCGCGGCACTGCCGCCCTTGGGGTGCGGCACTGCCGCGATCTGTGCAGGCTGAACTGTACCAAACTGCTCCTTCCTCTCAAACTGCACACATTCAAAGCCATTCACAATTTTCTTTCCAGCATCTTGAATTTTGTCATTCATGCACCATGCTGCTATGATTTCATTGAGCCTAGCAATCTCCTTTCTCATGACCTCCATATTAGCAAGGTTAGTGGCATAAATATTCAAATCAAGATTAAAGCATTTTCCACAACCTTGGCTAGTGGAGGGAGTAGAGGCATCCTTTGCCTTAGAGGGATGTGAGGTGCTCTCCCAAAGAAGATTATATTGCAGCTCAAGCACTTTGTGCTTTTCATCTAAGTCACAATACTTTTGATTGAGTGCAATATTTGCCTTCCTTGTGAGAGCATGGTCATCTTGCTCTTTAGCCAAAGCCTTGTGCAAGGAGGCCACCTCACTTCTCTCTAATGCAAGAGCTTCCTTACTAGCAATATAAATATTTTCTTGTGCAATAAGATCATCATCTCTAGTTGCTAGTTCAGCTTGGATGCTCTCTAAATCCTCCATTAGTTTAGAGATGAAGAGTTTGGTCTTAGGATCCAAATTTTTAATTATGTCATCAATCTCTTCATCACTAGATTCATCATCACTAGAGCTATCACTAAGATCACTGCTAGAGATGTCACTAGGAGGTGAAGGAGGTTTGGCTTTTGATTTTACCTTCTCACCTTTTGCCATGAGACACATAGGAGAAGTGTCATGGAGAGTTGAGCTTGTAGGTGAGGTGGATTCATCATTTGGCCTCCACCGATCACAAGCTTCTCCTTCCTTCAAAATGTTAGAACAACAAAAACTAGAGGAAGTAGAAGTACCACATGTAAAAGCATTGTTCTCACCATCTATTTCATTACCATCAATTAAGTCATGTGTTGGTGAGGAAGTGGATGTGGTATGATCCATTAGGCCTTTTGGGAGAATCACTTGAGGCTCATTATTTATTGGTGAAGTTGAGCACTCCTCAAGTGGTTCCTCCAATGAGAGCAACTTCTCATCACATTTGGAGCTGCCATATCTTTCTTTGAGCGTGGTCCAAATGATATGAGCATCATCAAGTGGTTCACCATCTCCAAATATGATGGCATCAAGAACATCTTCACTCAAAGCACTAAATAATACATTAGTAGCTTGAGCATTGTATTGTAAGCATTTCACTTCCTCTCTAGATAGATAGTCCAAATTATCACTAGGAGGTGAAATACTTACATCTACAATCTGCTCTATTTGAGGACCCATGGCCCTAAAAATATCAAGCATACAAGCAGACCAAGATGTATAATTTGAGCCATCTAAAAGTAAAAGTTCTAGAGATACCTCCTTACTTGTCGACATCGTCTCTCAAGGCGGTTAAGCCCGAAATTGAGAGCCTAGCTCTGATACCAATTGAAAGGACCTTGATGTCGTCGAGGAGGCCTAGAGGGGGGGTGAATAGGCCTGCAAAAATTTAGCTCAAACTAAAATTAACACTCAGGGCGGCACTGCCTTCCTGCAACCGAGTGTCCAAATGAGCTCAAACTTGGTGAAGAAGTACTAGAGGTATCCAATGACAAATCTGCAAAGTTTCAACTCAAAACTCTATCAGATTAGAGGGCGGCACTGCCGGCCTGCGCAGGAGGAACTTAGTACAATTCAAAATCCAACCAAGGAAATTTAGATCAGGTAAATTTCCCAGCTTCCTGCAAGTATGTTAGTCACTGAATAGTAGTTATACGCAGCAGAACAAGTACCACCAAGTAGATTGGCCACAAACCTTACAAGCACCTCAACAACAATATGAACTTGCAAGAATGTAAAACAAGCACAATATGACACGGTGTTTATCCCGTGGTTCAGCTCGCCACCAAGGCTTGCCTAAGTCCACGTTGTTGAGGTATCCACAAAAGGATTGGCTCGCCACCAAGGCTTGCCTTGCCCTCGTTCTCAAATCAAGAGAATGAACTCTTGAGGTGAGGGGTGATTTCACTAGCTGCAAGAGAGTCTTACAAACTGTCCCGCTGCTCACCACAAGCACGGGAGCTCGCCGGGCGACGCCTAGCCGTCTAGGAGGCTTTACCTCCAAGAGTAACAAATGCACAACGAAGATCGACGAAGCCCAGCAAGTGCTCAAGGTTAGGATTGCTCTAATCTGCTCTCTAACACTTAATCACACAGCCCCAACACTAAATTATGCACTAAGCACAATACTCTCACAAAGAGAGGGTTGGGGAGAGGCTTTGCAAAGGTTGGGAAGGTTTGGAGCATCAGCAGCACGACCAGAAGCAGTGGGATGGGTATATATACTCATCCCACTCAAACTAGCCGTTAGGATTCGAAAACTAGCCGTTGTGACTGTACAGGGGCGGCACTGCCGCCCATCAAGTGCGGCACTGCCGCCCTTGTAAAAACAGCACAGGTCACCTTACGGAAAAAGCCATAACTTTTTACTCCGAACTCCGTTTGCAGTGATCTTGGACTTTTCGGAAAGCTTGTTTCAAGGGCTATCCAACCCTGCAGAGAACAAGCTCCAAGATCAACTTGTGCAGGTGCAGTGCTAAGTGTTTTCTCTCATGTTAGCACTTGGGTTCAGTTAGTTTGAGCACTTGAGACTTGTCTATCATTCGTTTTGCATCCCCCTTAATAGTACGGCATACCTATACTCAAGAACAAGAGAATATAACTAATTTGATCACTTGAGTCTTCAATGTCTTCATATGCCATTTCATCTCAATATTACTCCATAAAGGGTTGCAATCAACTTTGTCTCCTTTCTTTGAGCAAACATACCTTGAGCATGTGACTTGACCCATTTCAACACATATGAGTTCACCTCCATGGCTTCAAGTCACTTCTACTAATGATTTGATTCTCAACACAATATGACTCCTTATAGCTTGATTAGTTCCTCGACTCAATGCAAGTACTCTCTTCTTCACCTTAGCCATGGTACCTCGGTCCTTAAGCCGTCGCTTATCCCTTCACCTCCGCTTAGTCCCTCAAAGCCCTTTCCTTGCTATCTTCACCTTATCAAGCCATACTCACGTCATATCATATTAAGCATCCATTGAATAACCATTTCTTCAATATCGTGATCCTTGCTTGAATATCTTCTAGATATGAATATTGAGATCAATCAAGCTTCAGTTTGACTCACATAGAGACATATATGGATCAACAACAATATGGTCAAGCCAATTCACAGTTCCTTATATCCTCTCTATTTTGGCTTGACACTCAATACTCACTTCAATCTTTATCTTCATACTTCTAGCTTGATCAAACTTGGTTCACTATCAAACTCTTATCAAACTCTTCTTGTTCATGAAAAGCAAGCCATTGTAGAGACCAATCCAAGAACATCAACTCATGTCTCTTTTGCCATTTGTCAAATATGCTTGCTTTCTCATGATGTTATGATATCCCACAACATAGATGCCTTTCCATAGATTTCATTTGCATTGTTGTCTTTGGCTTGAGCTAGATTGTTTCCATAATCCTCTAATACAACAATACACAAATTGGCCTTCATTTCAACACTATGTGGCATATCATCAAGTTTACCTGCTTGTTGAGCCTTGCATATACTTGTTCATACACAATCCACAAGTATATGCAATAGACTCAATATCCTGTTCAACACTTAGCAAACTTATTAGACCTTTAATCATGTTGTCATTCAATTCGCCAAAACCCACAAAGGGCTAGATGCACTTTCAGCTCTTCATATCAGAGTGAAGCGGGCAATGGCGGTAGTCTGCTCAGGCTTTTCATACGATATGGAGGTGGTGTCCCACGGCTTCGTCACCGACATCTCCAAGACTGATGCGGAGAACGAGGAAAGGCTCCACGCCTTGATCGATGACGCAGAGGTCCCTGGGGAGAGGTTGGCCAAGTTGTTCGAGCCAGAAGTACTTCCTTCTGAGACTAGCTCAGGCGCGGGCGAGGATGGTGAGGGTCGAGACGCGGACTGAGGCCTGTGAGCCTACTCTGGGTGCTGAGGCCCCTTGTATATTACTTTGCTGTTCTGTCTTAAGTAATACTATGTCTTTGTGTGGTTGTAAGATTTCTAAATGTTTATCTGTCTTTCCGCTCGAGGCTCCTTTGTTTCCTTTTGCGCTAATGTTCGTATTCCTCGTTTAGTCTTTTGTTTAAGGCGATCTCGGTCGCCTCAAGGGTGAGGAAGCGAGTTAGTTTCCATAGCCCAGGGGCGTAGGAGTTCTCAGGCTCGCTGTTTCTCGGCCCTTAAGGGGCTCGAGGTGCCTCAACTACTCGACCGTGTGAGGTTTATGTTGGGTATTTTAAATGCAAACAGAAAAATCCGCAAGCGCACGGATACCGATGTAGCTTTCACCCGGGAGTATTCCAGAGTATCGATTTTCCACAGCGAACATGAGTGTACTAATTAAGATCCAAGATCGCCCAAGGATAACTATATAATTATTTTTGGTGGGAAGAGAGGAAGTTTCCTGAGAGTTCTCTAGTTGATCTAAGAATCAAGAATTACTTCAAGATTATCTATATCGGGACATCAGAACACTAACTACGGAAAGAGATGAGAAGGGGCCTAGGAAGCTCCGACTACGGTCCTACAAACACCGATCCGAACGAGGTGGAATACGTCGACCGTTAGGGCTGTCACTACCCTAAGGCTACCACAACAATCCGCAGGATTGGGTGTAATTCCAGGTAATTGCAAGACTAAACACCACGTCTAATCTATTAATTACTACTCTAATATTTCAAAGATTAGAGCACTTGATGCAAGCGGGAATCCAATAAATAACTTGAATGTAAATAAAAGTAATTAGAGAACTCAGGAATTATGAATTGAAGAACCTAGAGAACGATGAAGAACGAACCAGATGCTGCAAAAGTATAATGTTGAGGAAGATCCGACAGATCCGGCTCCTCCTCCGCTCTTCTCTTGTCTCTCCCTATTTTCTAGATTACAACTAGAACTAGAGGAACTAGAACTAGAACTAGATGAACTAGAACTAGATCTAGATGAACTAGAGGTAGAACTAGAAGAACTAGAGGGATCCTCTCTACTTGGATGAAGAATTGAAACCCTAGCTTTGATTCTGTAGAATAGGTATGATCTCCAGGGGCCAGGGGGGTCTGGTTTTATAGTCCCTTCAAGTGAATCTGGACCGTTGGATCAAACCGACATTGATTGAACGGTTATTGTTGATCCTTTAGGTCGGTGGAGCAATATCCCGAAAGAGAGTCCTGATTGGACTCTGGCTGAGGGCGGGCGCCCAGGAAAGGAGGGCGGGCGCCCTGTCCCTGTGTCCTCTCGGCCTCCGCTTCGGTCCCGTGGCTTCTGGAGTCTTCTAGATGGTAGAAAATTGCGCAGCACGTTAATATCTCTATGTAAACCCGACGTGTGGGCCTTTCTTACTTATTTCCTGATAACCCCCTGCAGAAATAGACAAACACCAAAACTCGTGGAATTCTATCAGATATAACCCTAAGTCTAGGTGTTGGTTCCATTTGGATCCTTTTCCATGATTAGTTGATGGTTAAATATGAGCATTAAGGACCGTCAACAAGCTCCCCCAAGCTTAACCTTTGCTCGTCCTGAGCAAAGATGGACTCAAGAGTTTCTGCAGTGGTTTCATGCCTTAAAGATATACATGCGTTCAAACAAGATCTCATCTCTGGGTTAGGGTAAACTGTTAAGATTTAAACTTACTCATATTACCTTCCACCATGGGGCTTGTAACCGTCACTTGTGTCTTGAGCAGTTAAAAGATAGAACGGTCTAGTCAAGCGCTATGTCTCATGTTCTTCGATTAACTATAGCTCTGGAGTTTTTGCATATTTTCAAATAAAACTCAGAGATTCCTTGTATGACTCTCTCTAGTCTCTCTTTTGTGGTATTTCTGGATCCTTACCAATGCAGTATTGGTATATGCCTTCTCTCAAAGTATGTGGTATTTGTGGTATGAGGCATAGTGGTATTACCTTCTCTCTCACCCTACTCTAATAAGGTTTTGATATCTGGAGCTCATAGGTGGGAGACAGCTAATACATACTTACAAGACATGTTTGATCCAGAAGAACAAGTCAATAAGTCAAATCAAGATGTACATGTGTGGCGAATGAATGGTGTATGGTGATGATGGTGATAACAATGGCGAAAGTCTAATTCTACTTTTGCTCTTTTGAGGGGATACATACCTTTCTTGCTCTTTTGAAACTTTTTGAGGAGAATGAGATGCTCTATATTTTCTTTTTCTTTTCTCTCAGGTGGGTATCTTGCACCCCTAATTCTACTGTCGGACACTTGTCCATTTTTACCTCTCGTCTCACTTTTTCTTTTCTTTCGAGGTTCCGGGCACTTGCCCCTTTTTATTTCCTCGTATTCTTTTTTTTCTTTCTTTTTTTCTTTTTTTTTCTCTTTTTTTTAGAGCACTCATCTCATGAAATAATATAGCAAGTGGTAGTAACAAGATAACTTGAGCATTTATTTCACAAGGGAAAACAGAAATGTTTTTGGCTATTCTCTCCCTGATTAGGAGTAGAATATTTTTAGATGGTTCTGGAGATGGAAATGGATGGATATATGTGGATGCGTACTTCCGGAGTAGAAGCAGCATGTATGAGTGAATGTGCAAGTGAATCTTGATTTTAACCACATGACAAGCTCCTAAGGGTCTGCACAGCTTGACCACACTCAATGCTCATAAGCAGTAAAAAGTAAATGTGTGGCTCAAAGTCTAGCAAGCATGTATATATGGCTGTGGTAGGAATTTAAACTCTCATCATACAGGAACTCATCATGTGATATTTTAAAGATTTTCAAAGATAAAATTCTCCAGAATTCTAGCATCTCTAGGAACAGATAAACAGCAGCTCAACCTTCCCATATCATATCCGTTAACGACTTAGACTTTAGATCAAGTACTCTTCCCACAAGTTCAGGTTTAGAGCAAATCTTAATTAATAACAGTGATGCCTAAACTTGAGAGAGATTTCAATTTTGAGAACTAGTCATGGCAGAGCAACTATTCATCTTTCCATGTGAGAGCTTATCATGAGGGTTCATAGCAAATTTTTATTTATTTATTTATTTAGCAAACTAAGCAAAGATATATATATATATATATATAAGCACAAAATCTTTATTTGGGTTTTTATGATTATGCATCTTTTTATTATTTGAGTAAAATATAAACGTGAGTAGAATACTTAGCTGGATAAATGGAGGTGCTCTCCCCCAAGCTGGATTTTGACGTAATTCCTTTTGATGTAGCAGGTGGCGGAGGTGTATTTGAATGTCGGCAGCACCCTGACATTGATTAGGATGTCCTCCGTCTACTAGTTTTCTTTGATCCTTTAATTCTGTGGAGCTTAAATAGACAACAAAGCTTTGTGGAACTAGTTAAGTGTTAGCATAAATATCTAGCCTTTATCATGTTGAGCCTCCTCAATAAATGTTACTCTCTTTAGTAGGATCATAAATTTATTTTTATATTTTCATTTTTATAGGACAGGAATATATATATTTATTTTTACGCCACCACAGTGAATGTACTTATGGGTTTTATGCCATGAGCATACTCACACCAGTTTTGCCTAATGACTCTAAAATATTGGTTATGCCCCACAATATGTAGAAACATTGCAACTTGCTATTCTACACAACAATTAATGATGTCTGCTAGCAATTTTCTCTCCCTAAGCAAGTTACACAATCTAAAGAAGGGTGCCCTTCTCCTGCGAAGCATGTTCACACACTCAACATCATTGTAGTTGTAAATTAAGTCTAGGTTCTTTTGCCTCTCCTCATCCCACTTACTCAAAGGACCATAACTGATCTCAGGCCATGAGGATTGAATCATTCTAATCATAGCAAACAGTAGGGCATACATAGCAGCAACAAGAGCTGCAGCACGAGCAAAAAGTATGCGCCTCTTCTCTTACAAATCTATCTAGAAGATAAAACATGGACAACTACTCAAGCAAAATTTAGGATCAACACAGACTAGGACATAAGCTCAGACTAACTGAAAATCATCATAGACTTGGACAATAGCTCAGACATAATGAAAAATCATCATAGACTTGAACAGATGCTCAGACATAACAATGTAATCATCGACTTGAGCAATAGCTTAGCAAAAAGGGATCTTCATATAATTGCTCTTAATCTCAAAAGTACGACATGCATCCAAATCAAAGAAGGCAAAACTCTATATCACACGGCATAGATTAGAGGGAGAGGAGAGATACACACGAGGATAAATCCACAACAAACATTATATGCACACACAAGTTAGGGTCTTAAAATCAAAACAAAAAGAAAAACAAAGAAATACACATGAGGATAGATCCATACCTCTAAATCTTATCTTATATTCTTATAAAGCTAAACCCCACTAGAGATTTCTCTCAACATGCAAGCTATCCACATCAACAATCCACTAAACTTTGCAATTATAGCCAACTAGCACATGTAATTATGATAAATCATCTCTTCATCTACTAATATGTATTTAGCTATTCATATTGATGTGTCAAACCATTCAACAAAATTAATTTAAGATAATTTCATTCATATAACTATAAATATAAATAGGTTAATTTCTTTTTAAATTATCTAAAATTCCCGCAGCAACGCGCGGGGTATTCTCCTAGTTAGTCAAGAAATCAGATCTGCCGTGCCTGAACCCAGTTGAACAAAAATCACAATTAGAGTTTACAAATCGGTAAGAAACAAGCGGAAAAAATAAGGGAGAACTCACTGGCTTTGAGAGTCGTCAGATCCACGACATCTGCAACAAATCCAGTGAGAGAGAAAGCATTAGCATGGCACGAATCGACCGAGAGCAAATGCAGAGAGGGAGAAGACCACGAACCCTAGGAACCGGCGGCGCAGACGCGGAGCGACGAGAAGAGGGGGAGGAAGCGGGATGGGAGAATATAGGCGGTGAATGGCGGGAACGGGGGAGGTGACTCTAGAAACTTCATGCCATCTCCCTACGCACGGAATCGCCATGCGCGCGAGCTCGTGGGAGCATGGAGAGAGCTAGGCTGAAGAAAAACGGCTGATTCGGACGTTCCTTCGGAGCCAAGCTCGAGGGGGGCTTTGCACGAGCGCAACCAGGCTCGGAGGCAGGACCAGGCAACCAAACATGGACAGGGTGCATCCGGCGGCATGGTTCACCTATATGCGGGCAACCAAACAGGCCCTAAAAGAACCGGGACTTCTACCATAAGATTACATACCAGTAAAATACTCAATCCATAGATGTTTGACTTTTTTAATAATAGGTTTAATCACTCGTCTTATTTAAAAATTTACACAAGTGATATTTTGCACAATAAAAAATAATATTTTTATTTTTTAATAAGACAAGTGGTTAAATTTATGATCAAAAAAGTTAAACATCGTCTTATAATTTGGGAGAGAGAGTAACACCGAAAGATTCGACGTGAACAGAAAGCATTCCGTCAACATTTATGAACAGAAAAGTTAACCTAACTAAAACCCAAACATGAAATTATGTACGCTCTTCGTCCAGTAAAATTTACAATTTAGGAGTTTAAATTTTGTCCATAAAATTTTGCAATTTTGCCCAAACACTAGAACACAAGGTCATAGTGTTAGTGCATAGAACCACTTGGCTGCAAGGTCCCACACCCCTCAGGTGCGAATGTGGCACCTTCTCGTCCACATGTTTCAACTTTTAGAGAGCATTCCCTGTACAAGTAGAGTGCAAACCTCAGCAGCTCAACCTCACGTTCCCAGCAAGCCTGCTCTAATCCTCTCCCCATCGAGTTAAGGGTGTTTCCAACGACTAACTATTGTGACGTGGACAGTAAAAAAATAAGAGAGAGTCACTGGTGGCTGACAAATAGCTGATCTATTTCACACAGTCTAAGGCCTTGTTTAATTCACTCTAAAAACCAAAAACTTTTCAAGATTCTCTATCACATCGAATCTTGTGACACATGCATAGAGCATTAAATATAGATGAAAATAAAAACTAATTGTACAGTGTAAATCGCGAGGTGAATCTTTTAAGCTTAGTTACTCCATGATTGGATAATATTTGTTAAATAAAATCGAAAGTGCTACAGTGTCAAAATTCAAAAAATTTTGGATCTAAACAAGGCCTAAAACTCTGTGAGAAAAACATATGAATCCAATAGTATATGAAAAATAAGAATATATAAAATAATATTTGTTTTTGTCTCATACCTCCACGTCACCTAGCCACATAGTTAGTACCATTACTAATACCCCGGTCCGATAACTGTTCATAGGCATATTTTGGTAAGGTCTTGTTTAGTTTCTAGAAATTTCTAAGATTTTTTGTCATATCGAATTTTGAATGTATGCACGAAATATATAGATAAAAAATAACTAATTGTACAGTTTATCTGTAATTTGTAAGATAAATCTTTTGAGTCTAGTTAGTCCATAATTATACAATAATTACTAAATAAAAACGAAAGTACTATAATAGCTAAAATAAAAAAATCGCAAACTAAACCAGGCCTAAATTTGCTAAAGGCATTGATCTGCGTGCTTGGTCCTATAATGAATATTTTTTTTGGATGGAGGGAGTATTCGCTCTTTGCCTTTCCTAAGGCACCCATATGAGGTAGGAAAAGCACACACTCGAGCCGCTCGGTTCTGCGCTCGGGTCTCTGCTCGCTCGCCCCTTTCACTGCCTCTGTCGACCAGCCACCGCGGATGTCAGTGCACGGCCTCCCCCGGCCACCACGAGCATCTAGGCACCGCCTCCGCCGGCCACCGGACGGACCTAGGCACCGCCTCTGCTAGGTCACCGGCATCCCCTTTCGCACCACCTCCGTCAGCTGTCGGATGCTCCTGCACAGTCGAGCACACAATGCATAAGTCTAGGATCCCCGATGGGTAAGAACAAAACCTTAGCTATCTACTGCATCATGGTTCAACTGAAATTAGTTGCAAAATGTGATTCTTTGTGATATCCAATTCATTTGTGTGTGCGATCTGGTATGAGATGGTCAGTGAGAAAGGACTTTGGAAGCAGTGCTAATTTGTTTGCACTGCTACTATGCATGTAGAGTAGTGATTGATATTTTGTTCTGCTCAACTATTAAGGATGATCGTCCTAGTCACCACGAGCTCTAGCACTCGAACCATTCGGACCACTTGACACTCTTTGCACCTCGGTTCTAATATAGTTGCTCATTGTATCTCCCACGGAGCGAGCACAACACCTCTCACAAAGCACCGCACAAGTTTCTTGCGGGTTCACAATAGAGATCACACCACCAACCCATCTAGGAGGTGGCAACCTCCAGGAGTAACAAGCACCACTAGTTTACAACTCGATCACCTAATGCCAATACTTGCAATCTCCCAATACAACACACTACTCACTCACAATTGGATGCAATCACTATGTGCACAAGTAATAGAGGGCTCCAAAGCACTCTCAAGTAAAGACACAAAATCCCCAAGGTGCTCAGCAACTAGCCAAAGCCACCCAAGAGAGCTACTTAAAGCTACAAAATCCGAGAGAGCCGTTGTACACTTCACTCAACCAACTGGACATCGAACTGAACCAAAACACCACCATCAGACTATTGTCCAATTGTTTGATGCCTTCGATAAGTGTCATGTGGCACTAGCCGTTTAAAGACAACCGTGTTGACTTCCAATGGTAACTCATCCGTGCTCAGCATGCCTCGGTCTGACACTTGTCAGACTAATCGCCTCCATGATCCGACACTCCTCAGAAAACGAACAAAAAGGACCCAAACAGTGGCACACCTAGTCGGACCCGAGTCCGACACCATGTCATTAGACCAACCCAACCGATCCAACTCTCACACTCCTATGTGTCGTGCCCCCACCCACACCAAATAGATGCACCGCCCTGGCTCAGGCGCACCCCCACGACAATGCCGCTAATGAGCCGCCAAGCCACCCACGGCCCCAATGTCAAGGAGCTGCGCGACTACTTTACCACGTGTGGGCACACCCAAGTCTCCCAAGTACCTATTGCCGCCATCTAGATCTCTGGTCTGACTGAGGAAGAGGAACTTAAGAAGTGAGAAGTAAGGAGGGGAAGACCGAGTCTTGGTGAAGGCCATGCCCATGCACACGCATGGTGGCCGGAGGGGGTGTTGAGGGAGTTTGCAATTGGATAAGGCCAGTCTTAGTAGAAGTTTCATGTGAGTTTCATTCAAATTAAAAAGGTTGTCACATAGGTATTTTTTATGATATGGTAGTATATTTAAGAAGAGAGAAGAAACGTGTTTCGTCTAGATGAAACTCTCTTGACACGATTACCAACTCTCTATGAGTCTTGAAATTAAATGCATTTGAAATCATGGAATAAAACTCTACATTGAAAGTGAGTGTTCAATCCAAGTTTTATTTTATTTCACATGACATACCAGTCTTGAAACAACACTATGAAACTCCCCTGTGAGACTAGCCTAAGACGAAGATAATAAAAAAAATAAGTTACAGTAAAAAGAAAAGAAGAAAAGGAGTATTATAGACATTCATGCTTTGCAACAACTAAATGAAGCTATTTAACCAAATAATTTTCTAACCCGTAATGCTAAAGGCATAAAAAATTATTGACGTATCAACCTTGGTTTAATTGGCGGTCTATAATTGGCACTAGGCAAACCGTCGAATTGTCGTGTGCTGCCCTTTGCTGAGGGTGACACTTGGTAAACCACTTCTTTGTCGAGTGCCCAATATAAAATACTTGGCAAAGCGTTTGACACTCAGCTTAGAGTGTGTCTCTGATAGTGCTAGAGTTCACACCATTGTACTTGCACTTGATACATACACAAACAACGGTGGTAGATGCTGTTGTACAAACCAAAAGACACATCATGAAGTTGCGCCTCAAAAACTGCAGATCACTGTGAAGCTGATATATTCAAGAGACTAGAGTGCTACGTGAAATCTATATTGAAAATCAGATCGGAACAACTGCAGACCATTTAGAGACTTAACAAGCCTGATCAATAAAGTTGAATAATAAGCGTATGTATATGAACTCACATGTCCACATAGCTCACGCGTACGCGTGATGTTCAGTCAAAAGATCATGACCCCCCGATGTAACGCATGGACATATATCTAGTTAAAAAATAATTATATCTCTAAATTATTCCAAGTTTCTCATTTAGATTTTTTAAATATATAAAATTATATATTTAGGTTCCTAAACTATTTAAGTATACATATATTACTCCGATCCAAAACAGCCATGTCACAGTTTATTAAGTTTATTAACTCATATGGTGCTCCAGTCAGCGCGGAAGTGACACGTGGGTCCGTAACTCATATGGATCCAAAACAGCCATGTCACAGTTTATTCCTAAACAAATTTGGAGGCGTTCCGAGGCCAAAGAAGTGGTTTAACATCTTCATCTATAATTAGGAAGTGGGGTAAAAGACAAATTCAAACTTGAAGTTCATTTGCTCTCTAGTGTCCTACTTAGGCCTTGTTTAGTTCGCAAATTTTTTTAAGATTCTCCGTCACATCGAATCTTTGGTCGCATGCATGCATGGAGCATTAAATATAGATGAAAATAAAAACTAACTGCACAGTTTACCTGTAATTTGTGAGATGAATCTTTTGAACCTAGTTACTCCGTGATTGGACAATGTTGGTCAAATAAAAACAAAATACTATAGTACTCAAAAACAAAAAATTTTGCGAACTAAACAAGACCTTATAGTACGTAGGTGTCGGAACTTCCGATAAGTTTATGTCGGAACTTCCAACAGCCGTTGGAACTTTCGTCAAGAAAAAACACTAGAAACAAATCCCAAGTGTCAATCCAGTGATTGAGTGTCCTCATATGATTTTATCTATGTACTTGAGCACTTTATCTTCTTCACACCACCTAGAATTCCATCCCTTTTATAGTGTGGTGAAACCTAAACTCAAATTCAAAACATAAAGCGAGTTTTAGACCACTTGAGTTCGAACGCCTTTCAAATTTCAAATTGAGGGGTACCATTTCATCCAAAGCATCCTTTATATCTTTCAAGGGACCAAAAGTTGCAATATGACTAGATGATGTCACTACTCCCTAATTTGGATGTTATTAACACACCAAAACCACAACAGGGGCAAATGCACTTTCACTCTTCATCATCTTCATATCCTTCAACAGTTCCATGTACTCCTGTCCCCAAAACAAAAAGTGCATCCAGAACCATCTGGCTTAAGCAGAAACTCCACTACAAAAAATTGTGATCAAACTCATTTAGGCACACACCAAAACATAACTAAAACTAGTCAATTGCTAACAAGATGAAGCAACATTACTAACCTTCTGCTTTGGGCACCTGTAAAAAACAAATCTGCTCTTCATTACCATTCTTGTTTGTTTTCACCTTAAACCCAAGCACCCTATGCTGACTGCACTTGGTGCACCGGATGAGTGACAACTTCGGCCTCTTCCACCATCTTTTTCATGATTCGGATGAATTGGAAGATGACGAACCTAGCAGATGAGTTGGGTGGGGACAGACAGTGGGATGATGGCAGATCCTCTCCTCGTCGATGAGGATGGCGACCTCAACAGTGATAGAATGAGAGAACTAACGAGTAGGACGGAGGCAAGCATCAGGATAGCGGCAGATCCTCTCCTCGATTACAGTGAGAGTGAGGGCGAGGACGATGACAACGAAGGAGAAAAGTGATATAGTAGACGAGAGTTTTGGGGATTGAGCGATTAGGGATTCGAGTGGGCCTAGGCCTATGTCATCACTGGATCGCATGTTGTAACCTGTCTGGATACTGCAGTGAGACATGGACCATGTTTAGGTACCAAAACGTGTGATTTGTGAATTTAGGAGACTGTGATGACACAATAACATAAGTTTAAGGACCATCGGTGGACTTCGCTCCTTCAATAACTCCAAACTTTAGGAGGACCTTCATACTTCTAATGGTGATAGGAGGGCTTGAGCAGTAGTGCAAGTAATAATTTGAATGTCTGCTTCGAGAATTAGGGCTCCATGTTTTTCTCTTCTTATATTTAGCTTTTCTATTTATTAAAATTTTCAAGCACGATACATCGAGTATGTTGATACAAAGCCTTGAAAACAACTGTTTTGGTTTGGTTTCTGCCTTACAAGAGAGACAAAGCCAACAAAAAAGGACTCATGCACATATTAGTGACAATCAATTCTTGTATTGTGTTTTTCTTAATTAGTCCATCCTTTTAAGAATTTTTCAGTAAGTGATATATCCAGGAGTTACTTTTGTAATGGAAATTGTAAACAGAGATCTTGTTAGTTTAGATCACTACTACAGTCAGGTACTGCAGGGGCGGCTAAATAAGCTCTGTAAGGGCGGCTGGCCCAGCCGCCCTTATGCAAACGCTCTTACAGTGGAATTCACTGTAAGGGCGGTTCAACACCAGCCGCCCTTACAGTGGCCCACTGTAAGGGCGGTTGGAAACAACAGCCGCCCTTACAGTGGCCTACTGTAAGAGCGGTTGGTGCTTCCAGCCGCCCTTATAGTGAGCCTTAGTAAGGGCGGCTTGTGTCTCAGCCGCCTCTATTGTCTGCATTTGCAAGGGCGGCTCTATCTAGAACCGCCCCTACAGTTATTTTTCAGAAAAAAAAATAAAAATTACAATAATCGAGTTGACAGCACAGCACAGCACCACATACATATATACATATATAATCAGAGACAGAAAACATCACAGATTCACAACATAAATATCCATACATATACACAGCACCACATTTCAAGTCCAAAATGTTTCCATGTCCAAATCCATCCAAAAGAGTCCGAAATTTTTCAGGTACTAATACAAATCGATCACAGTCCATTCCAACAAGTTCACATGTAATCAACGACCTAGACATAGCCTATCCCACTGACGGAGGTGCTGGTAAAGAGGATTGCTACCTAAGTCGGACTGTGGGTTATGGTAATCACCTTTGTAATAAACAACATGGTCCATTATAAAGTTGCAAAGGTCACCGACAATCTCTAAGAGGTCATCATCCCTGTAGACATCCCTTTTTAGTCCTTCTTCTTCTTTCCACTACAAGATCGTAAAAGACAAGTTTAGGTCTAGTGTAAAGAAGAGATTGCAAAGCTAAGTGAGAAATACTATGTTTTCATCCTACAACCCACTAAGAGATTCAAACTTACCAATTCAGGGTGTCTCCTGTAGCCTTTTGTGTTACTGATGAAAGCACATACATAGTATCCACAATGCAGACTCCCTGGCCTTTGCTTGGGAAACTTTGTTTCAATTTGCAAATGGAGATGTGTCAAGTATAAGTACTGAAAAAATTAGTAATTTTATGCCAAACTAAGTCGCACTTACCGAACATAGAGATTTGAAACGCAAGTGGCTCCCCAGACCTGGATTATGCCTTCCTTTGTGATTCTTGACATAGGCCCTGAATGCCCTGTTTGAATGAGAATCGATGTGACTTGTAGTATGCAGAAGTCGATATTAAAGTGAATCATATAAGGTTACTAGGATTACAAATTTGCTTACGTAATGAGAATTGACATGAAGTCTTTATATGTGTGATTGTCAAAATCTGCAGAATCACAAATCCATGCCATGTTCATCCCGACATCGAGACCTATGACTATCCAGTGATTGCTACAACAATTTTAAATAAACACATAAGTACCTTTGCATCAAAATAAGATAAACCGAACAATCGTTAAGTATACAATTAATCGAACTTACTTGAAGTGGTATGGAATCCATATTGTTTCGAAGTGTTGGAGATTCTTTAAACATACGGCAATCCACGCCGCAACCTTAAGAGACTCTTCTCTTATTTTGGCCGCACGGATCTTTTCTTTCTCCGCCAACGTCCCTCCAGCAGCTAGCTGTGGCGCATCCAATTCCCATCTCGATGGGTAATTAAAATTTATTTGTGCTATAGGCATAGGGTCTACATACGCGGCTTTCGTTGAGCGTGTAGATTTCATAAAGTTTGCTTGCATTCTAAAAATCATGACGTAAGTTAGTTTTAGCAAAATCCAACTAGGTTACTTTCAAATCATATCAAGAGGAAGAGGACTTACAGGCACCAAGTGCGAATCAGATTCATCGACATTGAACTAAGGTGAAAGCATGATTGGATGTCGCTGAAGTCAAAGGCAATACCCGAAGCAGGGCCTCCAAATGTGCGAGCAGGTATTACTGCTTCCAACACATTCAGTTCTGTACGTGAAACATGCAAGTAGTACCAATCATGGAACCTTCTCATTCCATATGGCATCTTACACAAGACCCGGTTTGGTAGGAAACGTTTGCCTTTTACATATTCTTTCGGGCAATCCTTTGACCACTTGATGGTTTCAACATCTAGATACTTTGTTATCGTTGTGTAGTCTGAGGTGTCAGTGGGCATCCTGTAGGCAAATTTGTTCGGGCCTTGGTTCTCAGGCTTGAACTGGTCATGAGCATACCACTTGTACATACCCGAGACATTCATATCCACAAAAGATTTTGACCCTGTCGACCTTATCATGATGGGGATCTTTTCACGAGCTTCACATACTAGAGGGAGTAGTTCTTCATGTGTCGGCGGTGCTTGTTGAAAAGTCTGTGCCATCTCATCATGGCCTTGCTCGGGGCGAGCTGGAGAATGTTGTGGCTTAGGAGGCACATGTGGTGTCTCGTCATGCTCTGACTCGGCACGAGCTGTAGAAGGTTTTGGGCTATGAGGCACATGTGGTGTCTCGTCACGCTTTGGCTCGGCACGAGCTGTAGAAGGTTGCGGACTCTGAGGCACATGTGGCATCTCATGCTCTGGCTCCGCACGAGCTACAGAAGGTTCACCTATTTGAGGCTCATGTGGCGTCTCATCATGCCCTGGCTCGACCCCTTGCTCACCAGCGGTTGGAGAAGCCGGTACCCTCTCATGCATCAAGTGGTCCTCATGAGACGGTGAATACACCGTTCCATCCTCAAGGTGGACTCTCTCCAGGTGTACATCACTTGGAGTTGGCGAGGAAACATTCAACACAATATCCTTTTTGTACCATAGGATGAACTGTTTCATGAGTAGTCCAAGCTCACGAATCCCCTCGCTAGTTGGGTGTTCAATCTTATGCTTCGCGTACTCGGGATTCACGGTATGCACCTCAACCTTACTATAGTCGGCCGGGACCGGTTTATGGTGCCAGATGTCGCCTGGAATTGGAGGATGTGCCAGACCCGTTGCCACCTCAGCCATCTCCTGTCCCCTACCGATGGGAATCAACAGGATGCAACGAGTTGGCACCCGTATGTGATCGACTGAGGCGGAGGCTGCATTGGAACCTTGGCTGCTTTGAACATTTGGAGGGCTACCAACTAGAACCAAATCCATAGGCGGCTCCATTTGTGACCGTCGCTCAGTAGACAGTCCTTGCTCCTGTAGTTCCTTGGCAACTAGGGTCTTCACTAGGGTGGCAAGACTCTCCTCCCGGTTTCTACCATGTTTCTTGTACATCTCCACATCCTCTCGAAATCCTTCCTTCCAGGTCCTCAGTACCATGTCAATCATCATTTGATCATGAACTTGGAGCATAAAGGCATCGTAATAGAGAAGATGAGGTCATATAGGGGCCGCTGGTAACGATGCCAAGTTCCTCACAAGTTCCTGATCATCAGCTCATATTCCATACAATGAATGGACTTAGACAATCTCATCATCGGCAAAACAAAGGAGAGAAGAAAAATAGAAGAGGAGAGTAGTAGTAGTAGTATAGAGGAGCACAGTTTATAAAACTGTCATAGAGAGGGTAGTAGGAGAGTTGGGCACAACAGCAGTAGTAGTAGGATTACAGTAAGCCCCAACAGTAGTGTAGTACTAGTAGAGTACTAGAGTAGAGCAGCAGCTAGCACTAGTAGTAGACTAGTGCAGTAGTGTTGGAGAGAGGATGAGAGTAGAGAATAGAAGAGAGATAGAAGGAGCAGAGAGGAAGGAGAGGTGAGGAGAGGGAAAGGTTTAAAAAAGGCCTCAGAAACATGTCTAGCATCATTTGATCAAGAACTTGGAGCATCAAGGCATCAAAACAGAGAACAAGGCACTATAGAGGCGGCTAGTAATGATGCCAAGTTACTCATAAGTTTTGGATCATCAGCTCATATTCTAAAATAATGTATTGAATTAGACAATTTCATCATCGGCAAAACAATAGTAGAGGAGAGAGGGTATAGTAGTAGTATAGAGGGGCACGGTTCAAAAAATGTCACCAATTCAAAATTATGCCAGTAAGCCACCACAACAGTAGAGTAGTAGTAGTAGTAGTAGTAGTAGTAGTAGTAGTAGTAGTAGTAGTAGTAGTAGTAGTAGTAGTAGTAGTAGTAGTAGTAGTAGTAGAGAGGAGTGGCATATAAGCAGCCTGCTATATAAACAACAGTAATTATGCCTCAGTATATAAAACTGTCATAGAGAGAGTAGTAGTACAGTTGTAGTACAAAAGCAGTAGTAGTAGGATTACAGTAAGCCACAAATTAAAATGACAGTAAGCCACCAGAACGTAACCAGTAATAGGTAACCAGTGACTAAACTATGTAACTTGTGGGAGAAATAAGAAACAGATTGACTATCAAATGATAAGCTAATGCAAGGCATAGAAGTCAAAGTAAACAGATTGACTATAAAATGATAATGGAACAAACTAGAAGTCAAAGATCATACAAATAGAGTTCAGAGTCAAACATAAAGATAATAGATGATTGAGGGAACATTTCCTGAATCTATAATAATATTCATGTCAAATATGACTCAGGCAAAAGCATCATTAACCAGAAATTAATTTATAAACTAAAAATTAATAGACCTATTTCAAGTCACAAAGCTATTAGCAGCCAAGGCCCTCCTGAGCTTGGTGTAGCAGCAGTAGCAGCCAACGTTACATCTGCATCGCTAATTACACTGACAATAACTGTGTTCATATATGCAGGCAACATAGCTCTAAAAGACAATTACAGTAGTATGATCGACATCGATTATGACATCAGAGCCCCGGATTATAGCTATCTGCTGATAGCAGAAATGAAAGAGACTTCTATTACCAAAAGTTTGATATATTCAGAACGTGCAAAGGTAAAACCATCCAGCTGCTTCAACTACTGCAGCAATGTCTACAAGACTTCGAACACAGAGCTACCAGAATTTCAAACATAGTTACAACCCTCGCAGACACCAGTACAGACAACAAGTATATATACCTTTGTGACTTTGCTAGGCACCTAAAATCTACTGCAGATCATGCATATAGAAACTATGCCATTATAGGCGATCACATACTATTGGTGCAGAGGCAACCTGAGCAGCCTATGAAACTAGATGGTTTCAAAAAATCAAAATCCCACCATTGTACGAGGTATGCCACTATAGTAAAAAGAACAAGCTCCCACTGCTGCCACACGAACTCTGAAAATAATTTGCACCACTTACTCAGAACTAACGTGCACACAAACCATGCAGGTACCAGTTCCGCCATCATATATTACCAGGCTTAAGGTTATCTACGCTGCAGCAACCAAGATGGTACATAAAACAGAGACTACCATTACAACTGCAGAGACATCTACAGGTCAATTCGAAGCCTTTGTGACCATGCAAAACAAGACACATAAATACAATGATGTCCCCCTACAAAAATGAAGCCTCAGTGAAAGCAGCAGCTATCTATTACTCACTAAAACAGATGACAAACATTCTTGGATACCAAATTATTGATCTCAACTATCCAATCCTATCACAGCTAGTCACTGCAACAAATGATCTAACCATACACATTGGTCTACTACAGTGATGTGTATCCTATATCACCGCAGACATAGGATTGGATAGCAAAGTGAGCAAACTCACATACCTTTGGAGGAGAAGGAGAGAGTCGCGGACGGGCGGCGCCTAGGGTTCCTAGCAGGCGGAGTGCCCAGGCTCACCGACGGGCGGGCGGCCGCGCGTGGATCTTCGGCCCTCGGCGACGTCTAGGGTTCTGACAGGGCGGAGCGCATGGGCTCGCACATGGACGGAAGCAGGTCGCCGAGCTCGCGGAAGAAGAGCTCGTGGACGCGCCGAAGAAGAGCTCGTGGACGACCGAGGTCCTCGGCCAGACTCGCCGAGCTCGTGGAGGCACGCGTGGGCGGGCGGCCGTGTGCAGATCTGGCTCCCGGCGGCAGCAGAGTGGTGGCGTGGCACGGGCACCAGCGAAGGGGGAGGGAGAGGAGAGCGCGGGGAGGAGAGTGGTGGCGTTGCACGGCACCGGCGAAGGGGGAGGGGGAGGAGAGTGGTGGCGTGGAATCGGGCGGCGGCGGCTAGGGTTCCGATCGGGGGGGAATCGGGCAGCCTGACGGCGTCCAACTGCGAATGAGAACGCCCTGGCTTAGGCGCTGCGAACGGAAGGGGGTTTTATGGAGGGCAGCCCCAGTGTAAGGGCGGTTCAGATGTGAACCGCCCTTATTGTGGTTTTCTTGAAATTTAAAATCATTTTTTTAATTTAGTTAAAGTTCAAAATGTATTTATATAATAATTTTAATTTATTCCATGTATTTTTATATTTAATTTATATATATTATATAATTTCAAACTATTCCAAGTTTTTGTATCTTTAATTTATATACATTATATAATTTCAAACTAAATTGGTTTGGAATTAAAAAATAAAATTGTGTAAACTTAAAAATTCTTTAGTGCCTCACTTGACCTAATATGTAATAATTTTGAATTATTTCATACATTTTTATGATTAGTTTATATATATATATATATGCAAAGTTTATTCATTTTTGTCTACTTTGACCAAGTCAAACATTGGATTTTTGACAAAATACACTTTGACCGGACCCGAGATGGTCTCAGATGCAAAAGTCATGAATACAAAGTTTGTTCCCCTTCTCAAGATACACATTTGGTGTAATGGTCAACTTTTCATATGAGATGGTTTGGACCACTCAAATTTTGAAATTTCAAATTTTTACTGCTACACGCACGTTTTCGGGACCCTAAATGGCCCCAACTCCGAAAGTCATGAATAGCAACTTTGTTCCACTCATCAAGATGTACATTTGATATATAGGACATTTTTACATTTGACAAACCGTTAAGAAAGTACAGTTCTAAATCCACAAGTCCCGCATGTAGTTTCATAAAGTCTATGTGTGATTCAAGACTTTGTGACTAGAGTTTACAAACACTTTCTCAAATGCAAAAATGTCCTATGTATGAAATGTGTATCTTGATGAGCTCTAACTACCTTGTATTCAAAAGTTTTTCATTTGAGGTCATTTACTCACTCGTTTGACCAGGTTTGACCAAGCCACGCCTTGGGTTTTCAAAACATGTGAACTGAGTTTTCTGTAACTTTTCCAAATGCAAAAATGTATTGTGTACCAAAGGTAGACCTTGATGAGATCTAACTATGTTGTATTCAATTTTTTTTCATTTGAGGTCTTTTATTGCCTAGTTTGACCTAGTTTGACCAAGTCAAACATTGGATTTTTGACAAAATACACTTTGACCGGACCCGAGATGGTCTCAGATGCAAAAGTCATGAATACAAAGTTTGTTCCCCTTCTGAAGATACACATTTGGTGTAATGGTCAACTTTTCATATGAGATGGTTTGGACCACTCAAATTTTGAAATTTCAAATTTTTACTGCTACACGCACGTTTTCGGGACCCTAAATGGCCCCAACTCCGAAAGTCATGAATAGCAACTTTGTTCCACTCATCAATATGTACATTTGATATATAGGACATTTTTACATTTGACAAACCGTTAAGAAAGTACAGTTCTAAATCCACAAGTCCCGCATGTAGTTTCATAAAGTCTATGTGTGATTCAAGACTTTGTGACTAGAGTTTACAAACACTTTCTCAAATGCAAAAATGTCCTATGTATGAAATGTGTATCTTGATGAGCTCTAACTACCTTGTATTCAAAAGTTTTTCATCTGAGGTCATTTACTCACTCGTTTGACCAGGTTTGACCAAGCCACGCCTTGGGTTTTCAAAACATGTGAACTGAGTTTTCTGTAACTTTTCCAAATGCAAAAATGTATTGTGTACCAAAGGTAGACCTTGATGAGATCTAACTATGTTGTATTCAATTTTTTTTCATTTGAGGTCTTTTATTGCCTAGTTTGACCTAGTTTGACCAAGTCAAACATTGGATTTTTGACAAAATACACTTTGACCGGACCCGAGATGGTCTCAGATGCAAAAGTCATGAATACAAAGTTTGTTCCCCTTCTCAAGATACACATTTGGTGTAATGGTCAACTTTTCATATGAGATGGTTTGGACCACTCAAATTTTGAAATTTCAAATTTTTACTGTTACACGCACGTTTTCGGGACCCTAAATGGCCCCAACTCCGAAAGTCATGAATAGCAACTTTGTTCCACTCATCAAGATGTACATTTGATATATAGGACATTTTTGCATTTGACAAAGCGTTAAGAAAGTGCAGTTCTAAATCCACAAGTCCCGCATGTAGTTTCATAAAGTCTATGTGTGATTCAAGACTTTGTGACTAGAGTTTACAAACACTTTCTCAAATGCAAAAATGTCCTATGTATGAAATGTGTATCTTGATGAGCTCTAACTACCTTGTATCACAGGCTCGAGGAACACGTCCATATCAAAGCCTGGTTGCTGAGGGCCAGAAACAAGAACAGTGAGGAAAAGATACTTTCTCTTCTGACACAACCACGTTGGGATGTTGTACATGGTCAAGATCACTGGCCAAGTGCTATGGTTGCTCGTCCTCTCGTTGAAGAGATTCATTCCATCGGTGCTCAAGGCAAACCGTACATTCCTTGGGTCCGAACTGAACAGTGGGTTGTTATTATCGAAGTCCTGCCACTGACTGCCATCGGCCGGGTGTGCAATCACATCGTCATCGACCTTGCGCTCATCGTCCCACCATGTCATGAGCGCGGCTTCCTTGGGGTTGAGGAAAATACGCCTCAAGCGGTCGGTCACTGGCAGATACCACATTACCAAGGCAGGAATTTTTCTCTTCTTTGCGTCGTTGCCTAATGGGGTGTCCTCTGGAGGTCGAGATTCTTGTACCACCTTTTTGGAACCCTTCTTACTCCTCTTGTTCCCGGTGGAGGCTTCTCCACCACTGTAAAGGTCATTGTCCTTGTACCGACTTGCCCCACAACGAGGACATTTATCCAGACCTTCAAACGTTTCACCACGAAAAAGGATACAATGGTTGGGGCATGCATGGATCTTTTCAACACCCATTGTCAATGGACTTATGACCTTCTTAGCATGGTATGTGTTGGAGGGAACTAAGTTCGGCAGTGGCAGCACAGATGACAGAAGATGCAACAGATCGTCAAAACTGTAGTCTGACCAGCCGTACTTAGCCTTCAGGATGAGTAGCTCAAGCACAAAACGGAGCAGTGTCCAATGTGTTGGACAGCCCTTCTCAACACCATACACAGTCTCCTTTGACGCTGTTTTCACCCGCTCTAGATTTTCTAGACCCTTCTTCTGTTGTAGTATTTCTGGTCCAATGGCCCGAAGCATTTCCTCTAAGTTGTCAAAGTTTTCTGCATCCCCCTCACATGCTCCAACATCATTATTGTCAACACCGCCAACATCCCCATCATTATTGTCGACACCACCGACATCATCACCACGTGCTTGTTCATTTGCTGAATCATGTTGCATTTGTGCTTCAAACATGTCTGCGTATTGGGACAACAATTGGCCTTCTTCAGCATCGTCTTCTTGGTCATCATCGTTGTCATCAAGAAACATTACTTCACCATGATGAAGCCATACTGTGTAGTTCGGGACAAATCCTCGCCTAATCAGATGTGATCTGATGATTTCCACATCATAAGTTGCTAAGTGGTTCTTGCAATCTTTACAGGGACAAATAACTGAACAATTATTTCCTGTTGACAACGTCTTTGCATGATTCACTGCGATTGTAATAAATTTGTCCACCTCATCAGCATAGGCTTGTGAGTACCTTGGCAAACCATACATCCAAGTAGCCCTATTCTCCATCTTTACATAAATAAAAAAATTAATTAGTTGAGAATAATTATTAGCAACAATTAATTGTGTTAGAAATGATTATTAGACATAATTAATAGTACCAATTATTATCTACCATTATTAGCAACAATTAATAAGTAACAATTATTATCTACCATTATTAGCAACAATTAATAAGTAACAATTATTATCTACCATTATTAGCAACAAATAATAAGTACCAATTATTATCTACCATTATTAGCAACAATTAATAAGTAACAATTATTATCTACCATTATTAGCAACAATTATTAGCTATCATTATTAGTAATAATTGTGTTAGAAACGATTATTAGACATAATTAATATTACCAAATATTATCTACCATTATTAGCAACAATTAATAAGTAACAATTATTATCTACCATTATTAGCAACAATTATTATCTATCATTATTAGTAATAATTGTGTTAGAAACGATTATTAGACATAATTAATTTTACCAATTATGATCTACCATTATTAGAAACAATTAATATTAACAACAACTATTAGTTTACCAATAACTATTCATGCCAACCACATTCCAAATTCATGAAACAAAAACAAAAAAAGGAAACCCTAGATCTAGAATGCCTTTTCTCTCCATACATGAAACTACAATTAATCTCCAATAAAATCAAGCTATATCACCTAATTGATGGTGCAAGGTGGTGTCTCTACCTATTCTACACTAATAGCATCATAGATAAGCTCTAATTTGGTCAACACAAAGCTCAAGCTTCATGGAAGAGAGAGAAACCAAAATGTAATTGCTCACTAACCAACC